>NC_040026.1:20957654-21185208 GCF_000972845.2 Larimichthys crocea
AACTTAGAATCAACTGGATATCTTCCAGATTTTACTCAACTAGGCTGGATAGCGAATGCTTGGGGTCAACCAGGGCCGACACAGTGAGCGTTTTGGGGCCACAAACAAAGTCCTGTTTAGGGCAACCAAAAGCCTAAGGTGGACCTTGTATGCAATTCTGGTCACAGGCCTTGTAATGTTGCTCATGCAGTTTATCTCAGAGATTCAGCACGTAAAGCGATTAAAGGACTCATAAAAAGGCAAAATGTGTGAAGGCTAAAAGTTTCAGTAGCAGTTTCAGACAATGCTGTAGTCTAGACCAACTAAACTGAGACAAGGACCAAGACCAGACAGTATATAGCCTATTTAGGTAGCTAATATCCATAAAAACTTTTACCCCAGAGGATCTGGATGATGCCTCCTACCAGACATTTAAATGACATCCCAACATTTCTGGTCTTGAACTTCCTCTTGTGTCCTCTTTGTCTGAGACCAAGACAAGACCGAGGAAAAAATGCAGTTCGGTTCCAATTGGAGACCTTTAAAAAGTGGTCTTGTCTCAAGACCAAGACCGATTCGAGCGCAACAACATACTCATAAGGTTTTAGTCCTTTTGATTCAGTGTCGAACTCCCTTAAAGCTGATGTTGTTGCACTAGGAGTCCAGAAGATGTCGCTGGTGTTCTTCATCTGATTTGGGAGCTCATTTCTTTATAGGCACACATCTCCTCTCCTGTTTGGGCTGAGGACAAACTTCTTTCTCATGCGAAACTCTCTATTTTTGAGTCACTGTGGAGATAAAAAACCAAAAAACCGCAATGGCTGCACGTCTGATTAATATTATTAGTTTTTTTTGCGGTTGGGCTGCATTCTGCCGTTTTAGCTCGATTTCTGAAGGAATTTGGAGGTGGGTGTTGTTATGTGTGTATCGATGAAGAGTAGCCAGGTTAGAGTATTTGATATTGGCCTTGTTTTCACTGCTGCTCAACAGAAATGTACTCAGTGCACTGTTGTGGAACAGTTGATTCCTGATCTTTCAGCACAGGAGCATGCACGACCTAACAGGAGGGGTGTCTCTGAGAATGTGAAGAAGAAAAATAAAAAAAAGAATAAAAAAAAAAATAATAAACATTGGAAATACAATAGGGCTTCGCACGGTTTCGTGCTCGGGCCCTAATAATCAGCTGCCCTCACAGACACTGAAACTAAAGGTTTCGCTGGCTGCAATCATTCCTGCTGTTCGTACTGGCTGTGAAACAACTTGTCCGAGCAAAAACAGCCATCCAAATTAGAAATCAACTGGATATCTTCCAGAGTTTTACTCAACTAGGCTGGATAGTGAATGCTTGGGGTCAACCAGGGCCGACACAGTGAGCGTTTTGGGGCCACAAACAAAGTCCTGTTTAGGGCAACCAAAAGCCTAAGGTCGACCTTGTAGTCCACTATATATATGCAATTCTGGTCCAAAGGCCTTGTAGTGTTGCATCTAATGCAGTTTATCTCAGAGATTCAGCATGTAAAGCGATTAAAGGACTCAGAAAAGGCAAAATGTGTGAAGGCTAAAAGTTTCAGGAGCAGTTTCAGACAATGCTGTAGTCTAGACCAACTAAACTGAGACCAAGACCAGACAGTATTTAGCCTATTTAGGTAGCTAATAGCCATAAAAACCTTTACCCCAGAGGATCTGGATGATGCCTTCTACCAGACAGTTAAATGACATCCCCACATTTCTGGTCTTGAACTTCCTCTTTGTGTCCTCTTTGTCTGAGACCAAGACAAGACCGAGAAAAAATGCAGTCGGTTCCAATAGGAGACCTTTAAAAAGTGGTCTTGTCTCAAGACCAAGACCGATCTCGAGCGCAACAACATACTCATAAGGTTTCAGATCCTTTTGATTCAGTGTCGAACTACCCTTTAAAGCTGATGTTGTTGCACTAGGAGTCCAGAAGATGTCGCTGGTGTATCTTCATCTGATTTGGGAGCTCATTTCTTTATAGGCACACATCTCCTCTCCTGTTTGGGCTGAGGACAAACTTCTTTCTCATGCGAAACTCTCTATTTTTGAGTCACTGTGGAGATAAAAACCAAAAAACCGCAATGGCTGCACGTCTGATTAATATTATTAGATTTTTTTTGCGGTTGGGCTGCATTCTGCACAGTTTTAGCTCGGATTTCTGAAGGAATTTGGAGGTGGGTGTTGTTATGTGTGTATCGATGAAGAGAAGCCAGGTTAGAGTATTTGATATTGGCCTTGTTTTCACTGCTGCTCAACAGAAATGTACTCAGTGCAACTGTTGTGGAACAGTTGATTCCTGATCTTTCAGCACAGGAGCATGAACGACCTAACAGGAGGGGGTGTCTCTGAGAATGTGAAATGCAGCTTCAGTAAATGAACTAGCTTTCCTAACATCCTAACATCTGATTTCAGTTTCACAACAGTTGCAAAACAGGACAGTGAAAACTCAGCCACTGAGTAGACCACTTCACATGCTTTATTTCAGCACCCATAATAATTAAAAACATCTCAATTTATTATACATGTACAAAATAAGTACAGAATCTCTCTTTTAAACCATGAAAGTGGGTCTGCTTCAAATTCTTTTTTAAGAAACCCTTCGCGAAAGACATCAACAAACAACATTAACAACAGGGTGGGAGATGTGTGCTGTTTTTTCTCTTTTTTTTTTAGTGAAATTGAGTTTTCCACAGGGGCAAACAGACAGAAGGATCAACACTGAACACATGGGCAGGGAAATGATATTGAACCAGAGTCACTTGCTTTTTTTTTATCTACAAAGACATGCATTACATCTTCAGAGATCACCTTTTCTGAGGACCTCTATTTTTTAAAATCAAACACTTGAAGAAGAAAACAATTGCACTGCATAGACAACAAGAGTCAATTTAGTAGCACCAAAGGTTCTGCAGGCATTAGTGGTAAAAAATGACAGTATGACAGTGAGAGTTTCACCATCAAACACCAATAACTGGACCTCGTTGAAATGGTAATAGCACCTTTGAATGTTTTTGATTTCTCCACTCGTGTAAAAGATACCCTTTTCGTTTAAGAAAAAACTCGGGGTGACTTCTTGTTTTGAGGTAGCCATCTACATATTGCAATGAAGGTGAACTTTTTTGTTTTTGTTTGTCTTTGTTCTTTTTTGCTGGTTTTGTCTGAGCAGGTGTTTTTGTCATGAATTTAGAACAAGAAGACACTTCACACTTTTTACAATTTATTTAACACCAGGAAAATGGTACATATCATTTGTTGTTTTCAATGTCCTTCCGCAGTGGTAGAAAATGGCAAAAGTCACCTGTGTTTCATTGCGTGTGTGCATCTTTTTTTTTTTTTTTCTCAATCTCCAGGGGGAAATTTTACACAAGTATATATTATTTTCTTGTTGCCAGTGGAAACAAAAGATTCTTTTTAAAGTGTCCTTGTGGTTGGTTTTGGTTGAAGTAGCAGTCCCAAAAACTTCTCATGATTGGAAAAACATAAACACCGTCTTCAGTAGAGTGGTTTTAAGCATGTGGACCAATGGCAGCCGAATGAGTTTTGAATGCATAGAAAAAAGGATTTAGAGATGACTGCTAGAAAAAAAACAACAATGTCATGTCCATATTTCTTTCATTTTTACAAGAAGCAGACGGGGCCAACTTCGACGCCAAACTCCTGATCAGGTGCACCAACATCCATAGGAGCAATGTCAATGATGGGCAGGCGGGATGTTTTTGATGTCTTGTAGTCGATGACTGTCTTGCCCCATGACCCAGTGTGTGACTGTGGAGAGGAACAAAAAGAGAAAAGGTCAGATATGGCTCAGAAAAGTAAAATCTTTTGCACAAGGATCAAAATCTTGCTCCTCTGAGAGCTGGTTTTACAAATTTGCCGGGACAAACAGAGAGAGAACTCACCGTGCAGCCATCCTCGCTGACGCTGTATGTGAAGCGGCTGTTGCCCTCGGCTCTGATCTCAACGTCGTTGGAGCCCTGGAGAAGAAGAGCCTTCTTCAGGTTGCCGGTGGCAGAGTCCATGTAGGCAATGCTGTTCTTGCAGTGGTATGTGATGTTCTGAGAGGCCTGGTTGGACATCAGGCGCATGAAGGTCATCTGGATGCTGACATCCTCGGAATCAGCTCCATCGACGCCATACTGGAACTGCACGGTGGAGGGAGGGAGGAGAAGGGTACACATTTTAAGGTTTGTTGGGTCGTGAGGATGATTTTATTGATGCAGGAAACTTTTTTTGCCATCTTACCTGGAATCCACCGGTCATGGACTCGCTGAACCAGACGTGCTTCTTGTCTCTGACGTTCTTGCTGAGGTACCAGTTCTTCATGGGAACGCTGGAATCGGCGGGGTAGATGCAAGTCTCACCAGTCTCCATGTTGCAGTGGACCTTGATGGCATCAAGAGGAGATCCCTGGTTGGGGTCAACCCAGTACATGCCTGTAACACAGGAGCATAAAGCAGTTTGAGTGTGAACCCGTCATTATGTTATGCTTGTTACATATTAAACTGCTCTGATCTGCACTCACCGCTCTTCCACTCAGGGTGGCACATCCTCAGGTCACGGCACATGCGAGCAGGGCTCTTCTGGGTACCGTCGGGGCTGCGGATCTTCTCGACCTTCTGGGTCAGGGTCTTGAGGGTGGTGTCAACCTCCATGTCGCGATCGCGCATCATGTTGGGGTCATCAGCGCGGTAGTGTCCGCCACCACGGTAGGGATCGGGTGCCTTCTCCTGAAGAGGCTGGCTGACGAAGTCGAATCCACCGCCAGGAGGTCCAGGGGGTCCAGCAGGTCCGGGAGGTCCAGGAGGACCCTGTTTGGAGACACCATGTGTTCATAGACTGCAGACACATTTGAAGTGTCTGAATATTTTATTAGAACAAAGAACGTAGCATGACTTACAGCAGGGCCCATCTCTCCGTTGCGACCGCGAGGTCCAGGGGGTCCAATGGGTCCGGGCAGACCGTTCATGCCATCCTTACCAGCAACGCCAGAAGCTCCAGCGGGTCCCTATTGAGCAGTAGCCACATGATCACTTAAATGAGTCAATAATTAGCATATGAGGAAGACCTACTCTCCAAGTACCCCATTAGTGATGAATTTTGTGTAAATAACTACTTGTAAAACAGATTACTATATACTTACTCTAGGTCCAGCGGGTCCAGAGGCACCAGCGGGTCCTCTCTCTCCAGCAGGTCCCTAGAGGCAGAAGAAGTGAATATTTAAATATCCAATGAAGTGCAGTCTTCTATTAACATTTCCTTGCTTCTCCACCACTCTGAAACAGTTACTTACAGCAGGTCCGGGCAGACCCTGCATGCCAGTGAATCCTCTGTGTCCCTTGTGGCCTCTCTCTCCAGCCTCACCAGCCTCTCCTCTATCTCCCTTTGAACCAGCAGGTCCCTGATAGGCAGAAACAGGAGGTCAATATAGTACAATCAGCAGTCGACCAAGACTGGAGCAATATGTCAGAAGGTATTATGTTTATATATGTTATTGATGCACGTACAGCAGGACCACGGACACCAGCAGGACCAGCGGGGCCAGCAGGACCACCAGCACCCTAAAGGAAAATCAGATCACAATAAAATTAAAAGTTATCTGCACTGTCAGTTATATTTTTCAAAAGACTCAGGATAAGCAGGAAGGGGGGCTTACAGTCTCTCCACGGTCTCCAGCCTTGCCAGAGGGGCCGACACCTCCGGGGGCACCAGGAGTGCCAGGAGGTCCTGGGGGTCCAGACATACCAGACTCACCACGGTCTCCCTATAAGATGCAAAAGTCCAGTGAGACAATGTAGCTACAGGCAAACTGGGAAGCCATGCTGAGCTAAAGATTAAATGGCTCAGCTAAACGTAGCAAAGGTTAAGTATTTCTATATTATGTGAGGCTTGAGAATGAGGAGGAGGGTTACCTTGGGGCCAGTAACTCCATCGCGACCAGGGGCACCATCGTGACCGGCAGATCCCTGTGAACAAGCAGCAAAGATGGTCAGTCACCATAAGGTTCAATGGTTAGCTACATGCTAGGGAGGCCATTCTGTGGTGTTCATCAGGGCCAATAAATGCAGCAAAATAAGGTCTAATACCTCACGACCAGCCTCTCCGGGAGCACCAGACAGTCCAGGGGGTCCAGCGGGTCCGGGGGGTCCACGCTCACCAACAAGTCCAGAAGGTCCCTGCTTTCCAGGCTCACCCTGAGGAAAAACAGGAGATGTCAGTTCTCTGCATGCCTATGGAGGCTCTGAGGGAATAATATCAGGACATTAAAGTAATCACAGGACAAAACTGCCCTGTCCTAATTGAAAGGAAACAATATTCTATGTTTACTTGTAGCTATTTAGCAGAATACACTCATGGTCATGGTGAATACTCACAGAAGGTCCAGGCAGACCAGGGAAACCACGCTCTCCACGCTGTCCAGGGAGACCTACAATACCACGCTGTCCAGCAATACCTTGGGGTCCGGGGATACCAGCAGGACCCTGCACAGAACGACAGAGTGGCCAGTTAGCAAGCACATAACGGAAAACAGATCACTGTAGTGCATTTTAAGAACATCTATTGCAGGATTATAGCGGGCACTCACAGCGGAACCATCAGCACCAGGAGATCCCTTGTCTCCACTAGGTCCTGCAGGTCCAGCAGCACCAGCCTCACCAGGGCGACCAGCAGGACCAGTCTCACCACGGCCTCCTCTTGCTCCATCTTTGCCAACGGGTCCGGCGGGTCCGGGGGCTCCAGCAACTCCCTGGACACATACAGTGGGATTGTCAGGATGGGACTACAGACATGCTTGTGTTGGTTATTACTGCTGGTCATACGGACTAGGTAGAACTTACAGAGGGGCCAGGGGGTCCAACTCTGCCAGCAGGTCCAGGGAAACCAGTAGCACCCTACACACACACACACACACACACACACAAAGAGACAAAGGAGATGAGCATCATTGTTGCAGAGAGTCATCTAATGCTACAAAATCTCACATGCTAATGGGATACTTACAGGAGATCCAGCACCACCACGAGCACCTTTGGGTCCAGGAGGACCAGCAGGTCCCTGTTGACAAAAGACATTTGTAAGTGAAAGATGAAAGACGGGTAATCTGAACTGTTGCTGGTACTCAGGTGTTTTATGACATGTGGACCTACCTGAGGACCAGCAGCTCCAACAGGTCCACCAGGTCCAGGAGCACCAGCATCTCCCTTGGGTCCAGTGTCACCAGTCTCTCCCTTGGCACCAGGCTGACCATCAGCACCCTAAGGTTGGAGGGCAAGAGAAGAGTTCAACACATGCTTTCTTGTGCCTGTTTTACTCATACTCGTCAGCATAATAGAAAGCATGTAAATCTGTGGGAAGATATCATTTTTGGTATAATGTGTGAGATTCTTACAGGAGGTCCAGCGAATCCAGCAGGTCCAGCAGGTCCAGTCTCTCCACGCTCACCCTGTTTAAAGTATCAAGATGAGAAGATTTAGGGTCATTCAGTCATAAATACGCAACATATGTCATGATTGTGTTTGAAGAAGAACTTACAGGGGCACCACGAGGTCCAGAAGGTCCAGAAACTCCAACGGCACCAGGCTCACCCTAAAACCAGAAGGTAAATGAGAGCAACAGGAGGTCAGTGGACAAGTTGCTTGCGAGTCTTAACAAGTTATTTCATTCACAAAGAGGAAATCTGGGCCAAGAAACCAAATTTAATTTAAAATATTGACGTCAAAGTTTGGACAAATAGAAGTGAATTCTTGACATGATGATGGTATATAAATGCATATGAATAAAGATCATGGACAATGAAGTTATGTCTGCTCTTACCTTCTCACCCTGAGCACCAGGAGGTCCAGGCACTCCAATAGCACCAGTCATACCACGATTGCCATCTTTGCCAGTGACACCATCAGCTCCCTTGGCTCCGGCATCTCCCTGAAGAAATAAAAGTTTATTTAGAAAAGGCGCAAGATGCTAAATATATTCCAGATGAATTCATGGTTGATCAGCTGATTCTCAACTTCTTGACTTGCTTGAACTACTTTAATAATAATTTAATCGCAATTAGTCACAATAAATACTAACAACTTGGGTTTAGTTTGTATCTTACATATTAAAAATTTAATTCAAACAACATATTTAATAGTTTTACAGCTGTGAAACTTACTCTCTCTCCCTTGGCACCGGGGAGACCAGCAGCTCCGCGCTCACCGGGCATTCCCTGCATACCAGGAGATCCCTGACCACCGGGGGCACCATTAGCACCAGGCTCTCCCTGCGCAAGCACACAAAGAAAAACAGAAAAATACACATTAATGTCAGCTGGTAATACTCAATTCGCTGCAAGTAAACAATCCAGTGATATTTGCAATACACAGCAGACAAAACTTAAGGATGGTAATCATGATAATGAGAATTTTTTTATCTAAACCATGCTTTTCAATCCCTTGTTTTTTCCCCCATTAGCTGCATAAAATAAAATAAAGGATGGACAGTGTTGTTTTGAGGCCTGGTTATGCAAAAGTAAAGCTAAAATCTGCAAGATTCATGTTTGAAAATGTCAGACAAAAACCAAGGTCTGGGTTGAAAAACAGTAAACATAGATGAATGAATGCAAATGTGTTTATATCAACAAAGAGAAAAGAATCAACGGCTACAACGGATGATTTGTCAGTTCATACATTTGTCTTTTGGACCGTGTCAGCTATAAATGTGCATGGATGTACGCTGGATGTAAAGAAGGGGATCATATGGTGTGTATTATCTTGCTGTCATTGTGTATTGTTACCGTGCAGACATATTGGTTGCCTCTTTTTTTGGTGCAAAATGACTTGTCTATTATAAACTGATATTTTTGCACATATTCATGATTAAAATTATATATCTTAACAGCTTAAATAACCTATATAAAATGTATGTTTGTGTTGCAGGCTGAAAATTAAGATTTACTAAAAAACAAATGGACATCTTAGGTCAGTGTTTGAGGACTTCTTATTAACCCACCTTAGCACCATCGTTACCAGCAGGGCCAGCAGCACCACGGGGTCCAGTTGGGCCAGCGACGCCGGGGGATCCGCGCTCACCAGGGAAACCTCTGTCGCCCTAAGGGAGAGAAGATCAGATGGTCAGTCAGTTTTAGCTAAAGACAAGAGGAACGGTGTTTACCATGGATGAGAAAAATGTAGGAGATACTCACTCTTGGTCCAGATGGTCCAGGGGGTCCACCCTCACCAGGGGCACCCTAAACAACAGAGGAAGAAAGGACAACCATTGACATCTTGAAACTTTAAAAAAATCAACATTTAAATGTGTGCATTCGCGTTTCCCTTGTGATTCTTACCTGCTCACCAGGCTTGCCAGTCTCACCAGTAGCACCTTGGGGTCCGGGAAGACCCTGCATTTGGAAGACTCAGTGTCAGCTCAGAAATATATAAACAAAAACAAAAGACTCACATACTCAATCTTAAAAAAAAAAAAAAAAAACCTGCCTGGAATCCGGCAGAACCAGCAGGTCCCTGCTCTCCCTTCTCTCCAGCAGGTCCCTGAAATAGAGAGAAGCAAACTGAATGATGAGAAACATTAAAACTTATTAAAGGAAACTTCTTTTTATGGTTTAAAAAAAAAATAAGAAGGAACGTACAGCAGGACCGGAAGGTCCAGGAGCACCAACGTCACCATCTTTACCAGGAGCACCCTGTGAACAAAAACATTACCCAAACCAATTATCGACTGTTTTTATGCAGGTTTTTTGCATCTTTGTTTTGATAGATATCTTATAGAGGATAGAGTTGGATCAGTATAGTTTAAGTACTTACAACGGGGCCACCAGGACCAGCACCACCTCTCTCACCAGGCTTTCCAGACTCGCCCTGTTAAATAGAGCCAATGCATCAGTACTCCTATTAAATTTCAGTGAACAACAACATAGATATTGTTGATTTCTTGCAGAGCAGAGTGATTTTTTCAACTACATGGCATGTATGAGATTAACAAAGGGATTAACAAACAGTTACCCCTATGAATGCACCTTGTGGACAACATTTATTCTTGCATTTCAAAGCAAAATAAGTGGGGTGGTAAACTCACAGTGACTCCCTTGGGTCCGGGGAATCCCATAACTCCGGGCAGTCCTCTGGATCCACCGGGGCCAGGAGGTCCAGGGCGTCCATCAGCTCCAGCGATACCCTAAAGATCATCAGAAGAACAGTGAACAAAAAGCCACTCCTGTCATGATCAGAGTTCTTCTTAATAAACATGTCTTGAATCAGAAACTATTTATGAGTCAGAACTTACAGCAGGTCCAGCTTTGCCATCAGGGCCGGGGCTTCCAGGGCTACCGGTCATACCCTATGGAGGGAAGGCAAACAAAGATAGAGTGAGTTTAAAGGTAAAAGAGTGGCGCTTCAAGAACACAGAAATGTTGCACCTAAGAAAACTCACCTTGGATCCAGGGGCACCAGGACCGCCGGGGTTTCCAGCCTCACCAGTGGCTCCCTGAGCTCCCAATGGGCCAGGGGAACCACGCTCACCGGGGGCTCCCTATTTATTGGATAAGTGAAGAAGATTCAGGAGAAATCTCCACAAGTCATGACAATTGTTTTCTGATGGGTAGATTCATTAACTCACCTTGCCACCAGCAGCTCCATCAGCACCAGGGAAACCACGAGCACCAGGGGCACCCTAAACGGAGAAACATACACACCAACCAAGTCAGTAACTGTGGTGGAAATGCTCAGACTGAAGGGGTTTAATCCCCCTGGGAATTTAACATACTTTAAATGTGCAGAATATAGTTTGTTCTCCTGCTCAGTGGCAACTACGCTATCTGACAGCAGTTGATGTGAAAGCTGAGGTATAACATACGCGCTCTCCAGGGGGTCCACGAGGTCCAGCACCACCGGGCTCACCACGACCTCCTCTCTTTCCCTCCTCACCAGAGGGGCCAGCAAGTCCCTGAACTCCAGCGGGGCCCTGAAAAAGAAAGACAGGTTGAATTTAGAAAAGCGTGTAAAAAATTTTAAAAAGATACAGAACTGCAAATTAAAGGCAATATGTGTGTGTGTGTGTGTGTTATTTCGAAACTTACAGGCTCTCCCTTGGCACCAGGCTCTCCCTTAGGACCAGAAGGTCCATGGTCACCCTGTTGGCAGAAACACACACATTACATTTAAGCTGTGAAACGGTGAAAAACAACATGCACTGAAACCAAAACTTTGCACAATCAATTGTCTACTCACAGTGTTACCCTTGGGACCAGGAGCACCAACAGCTCCCTGAGCTCCAGCAGGACCACGAGCACCGGGGAAACCAGGAGCACCAGCAATACCGGCAGCACCCTATGGGATGGAGAGTCAGCGTGTCAGAACACCTCGTGTGCAGGATTCAAGTAGTAATAAATGTGATCAATAAGTATGATACTCACAGGAGAACCCTTAGCACCAGCCTGACCATCAGATCCGGAGGCACCCTGTTGAGAGAGGAAAGAAAGAAAATGTTTACGAAAATCAACAAAAATAAAAGAATGCCTACACGAAAGTTCAAGTATCTGTATCTACTCACAGCAGGTCCAGCAGGTCCAGAGGGTCCTGGGTTACCAGGCTCACCACGGGCTCCCTGGGGTCCCTCGTTTCCACGGCCTCCAGCGGGACCAGTCTCTCCCTGTGATGGGACACAACAATGTCTCAGAAGTCTGCAACTTCGTCATCAAAACACCAATCTTTGAACATCAACACCAAAGACGTTTGTCCACACTCGTCTTAAATTACTTTTACTTGTCATAACCCAGTTTCCTGGCTGCTTTTGCTAGTCTCAAAATATCCAGGTGTGTGTGTGACATCATAATAAGTGAGAGACTTCTCTGATGGCGACAGAGCTCAGGTGTCTTTAGAGGTCTACTGATGCCATCTGGTGGCTTCACCACATATTTACTCCTCAGTTTAACAACCACACTGGCTGATGCTAATGGAGAATTGAGAAGTTTCCCTCACTGATGTTGATCCTGCATCTTCTACAGTCCAAGTAAGGTGACAGGACTGTTAATGCACGTGGTTTTTCCTATTAAATGTGCATGTCCTGGGAGAGAATGAGTTAAAATATAGTCATGTTCCTCCTAAACTGTAAGGACACCACTCCATAAAGCCCAGAAAAGCTGACTTGACAGCCTATTGTTATGGTCAGATGTATGTGTAAGTGTCATGGGAGACTTACCTTAGCTCCAGCACCACCGGGGAATCCAGGAGGGCCAGCGGGTCCGGTGGATCCCTGAAAAAATAGATGATAATGATGTTAGCAGACATGGTGGATGGTGGAATGCTGATTACAAAGCATTGTGTATAAACCCTTCAATTTTAGCATTACGTGATAATCTTATGGTGAAAATAATACTTACAGGGGGTCCAGCAGGGCCAGTGTTGCCATCATTACCACGAGCACCCTGCAGAGGAGGAGGAGATTAGATAAAAGTGTCCGAACAGATAGTGTCAAATTTAGAGCTTTAAGAAAGAGCCTGTGAAGGAGCGGCGCTTACAGCAGGGCCAGGAGGTCCGGGGCGGCCTCTCTCACCAGGAAGACCACGAGCACCCTACAGGAGACAAAAGAAATATTAGTTTTACAATGCTAGGACATTTTTCATATGTATTATATGAATGAGGTTGCATCTGATCAAAACAAATTGATACAAACACGTACCATAACACCGGGCAGACCGTTCTCACCAGAGGCACCAGCCTCTCCCTGTAGACAAACACAGAAGGGGAAAAAAAATGAGCTCACACAGACTAAGAAGATTTTGGACCATGACGTGATTCCTGTTGTACTTCCTGCTATCCTACCTTGGGGCCAGCAGGTCCAGCATCTCCCTTAGCTCCATCCAGACCGCTGAATCCCTGTGCAACAAAATCAAGGCTCAGGTCAGTCACCGTTAATTACAAAAACATCACAGCAGTTGGGAAAAAATTGTGATTTTGGCACTCAAAGCTCCTCAAAGAACTCACTCTGTGTCCCTTGATGCCGGGGAGTCCGGGGGTTCCGGGGACTCTGTGTCCCTTGATGCCGGGGAGTCCGGGGGTTCCGGGGAATCCACGAGCTCCCTGAAGGAGGAAAACAAGTTAATAAATGTTAATATTGAGGTTTTTTTCCCCTGCAACAACATGAGGAAGTATAACCATCTAATGACCTTTGCCCTCAATGGGCATCACTCACCTGAGGGCCAGCAGCTCCACGCTCACCGGGGCGACCGGGTTTGCCAGGCTCACCCTGTAGAAGACACACAGAGTGGAGATCAGTATGTGGAGGTATCACCCAACCTAACCAACTACAGTATGCATCCTTCAGACAATGTCAAAGATTAATGACATGCAAGAGAAGGAAATCTAATGTCTTCCAAGTGTTAGAAGGACCAAATAAAGCTGTATCTTTCCTTTGCTTTACATGAATATCCTGAGAAATATCTCCTGAGGAAGAATGGGCATCAATCAGTAAACCACTTACATCATCTCCGTTCTTTCCAGGGGGGCCAGCAGGACCACGAGAACCCATGGGACCCTAAAAAGACCAAAAGAAATGGCACCAAAATGAACAATGTAAATGTAAAAGGGTTGAGGAGGTGGTGTGTGCAGATGTGCGTGATTTGCAACAGAAAGTGTCCCAGAGAATACAGGAAGTAGTAAGCTAATGGGAACCAAGGGAAACAAAGTGTTGTGCCGAATTAACATGGATAAAGCTAAATTTTTAAAACCACACACAGAAAAAACACAATACTCAGTAGAACATCTCATCATACTCACAGTAGATCCAGGCTCACCAGGCTCACCAGGGGGGCCAGTGAAACCCTGAGGACCCTGATGGACAACAACAACAACAACAGATTAATACAATGTGTCTGGTGCGAGAATAGTTGATAATCAGCTGGCATCAGTGTATTGTCAATATGAAAATTGATAAGGGACTACTTACATGGGAGCCAGAGGGTCCAGGAGGACCACGGGGACCCATTGGACCCTATTGAAGATGACAAAAAAAAGGCCATTAGATTGTCTTTTTGTGTTCATGAGACGAGCAACTTCACACTGCAAGCATTATTTAGCAATAGAGGTATGTTGCCTTCATACCATTGGGCCAGGAACAGGTGGGCCGCTAGATTTGGAGTGGTCGACGTAGCTCATTTGAGGAGAGAAGTTCTGTAAGGGCAGAAGATGGAAGAATTAGTTTAGTCTTGAGTTAATGTAGCACAAAAGCATCACCTGAAAAGTGCTTTTTGTTCTCACTTTGTACCGTTGCACTGACTCTGGTTAAGTTTGACATGTTGAATGGTATAAATGCTTCAATTTGACCCGGTCAGATCAGCGCTACATATATTCTGCAGAGCACCTGGGAGCTGTCTGGACTCCCAGTGCTGAAATTGGTTGCCTCTCTCTGGCGCAAAGCTGATCTTTCTTATTAAACATGTGCTAAATGCTGAATAATTGTTTCAGGAATTGATTCATGGCAACATATCAATAAGAGAGAGTTCATTTGAAACATACGTCGCATCTTATTTTAAACATCTCCAAAAGTCGACTTCCTGAGATCATTGGGATGACTTGGAGATACTTACTCCGCCAAGGCCAGGGGGGCCAGGGGGGCCGGGTGGGCCTGGAAGGCCGGGCATGCCATCAAGTCCATCGTTGCCAGGAGGACCGGGAGGACCCTGTTGGAAAAGTCAGGAAGACAGAGTCTGTTATAGCGATATTCTTTATATGTTTTCATTGCAGGAAGAAGCAGCTTGATAAACGTTGAGAAGACGGCGTCATTTTTCTAAAATAATTATCCATATTGACAAATTTTAATAGCAAACATGACACTCTTATGTCGGTCACATTATCTCAAATATATGTTTGTTTACTTCCTATTTCTGGCTACAGGTATTCAATATTATGTCATCATTTGTGTCGGTGACCTTTGAACTTTCGATGACCCGTTGACCTTGTGACCTAATTATCAAAGGGTCATCAGCAGCAGTTTTAACATAGCAGCTTTTACCGGCATCGGCAAACATATGACACCACTGTCACAGTTACGGTAATTTGACAAACATACGCCTTTAAAATAAATCAAAGATGCATCATTTGTAAGTCAGTATAAAACAAGAGAAACGCTGATGTGTCGTCGTTGGGACGAATGCATCTGACAGTAATCATATTTGAGAACATCCTTTGCTTAAACTTGCTTAAATTCGTCTTAGCATAGCAAATATAAGTGATTATCATGGTGTTTATGTGCACTGGAGGATAGAAAAGGTTGGTGTAAATGAACTGAAACCTACTATGTCTCCCTTATGACCATCGGGTCCCTTTCCGTTCTATGGATAGATGAAAAAAGGGGGTTAGGTTACGCTGTGGTGGCATGTTTCATTCAGAGTATAACAAAAAATAAGTGCATAATCTAGAATATAAGCAGACATGATGACTAACTAAACTGCAAACAAAAATAAAATAAAATACCTCATACTCATCTGGAACCTGGGCTCCTACAGAACCAACGGAGAAAAGGGAAATGTCAACACCTCATGAACATTAATGAGAGACACAGTCATGACATTTAGAAAATAAGGTTAAACCTAGCAATGAGCCACAAATCACAGCTATCTATAGCAGATCCGGGGTCGGGGAGTCAGGCCTAATCAAGCACGAAATACAGTATTTCTTCGTATAAGTTTAGTAGGGCTATGTTGTTTTTGGGAGATGTGACATGTGTAGGCCCTGTTGCACCCTGCAGTGTCACTGCACAGGTAGGCATGTTGGGAAATTACATATTCATTGTCAGGCTTCGCCCAAAGAGCAGGTGTAATCCATTGTTAAAAGAACTCATATTTAAAAATGGGTAAAATCCAAAGCGACTCTTTTCTGTATTAAAATCCTCTGGAAGGCAGGCAGGCTTAGGGCCTCGAGTCCATTGGTGGCCAGAGATGAGGTGAGAGGCACTAGGTGGCGCCACAAAACTAAAATTAACCACAGAATTGTAGTAGTAGTAGTAGGATGAGGAGGAGGATGAAGGTGGTGTACCATCAGTATCTGGGCAGATAGGGCAGCACTCTCCGTCTGGGATGATGGGATCGGCACAATCGGATGTGTCCTCACAGATCACCTCGTCGCACATGACGGTTCCACTGTCGCAGACGCAGATCTGGCAGGGCTCTGGTTTCCATACATCCTTATCGTTGTACAACTGTCCATCTAATGTGCAGCTGCCGAATGTGCCTGAGAGGAGAGAACAGGGGTGAGTTTGGTAACGTTGAATGATATGACAGCAGTAAAACTGATTTGCACAATATGCTGCTTGAATCTTGGCTACACCTGCATAGGTGTGCGACCAGATTGGAACCAGGTGTGTCCAATAGGCTAAGACAAGACGCCAGACTCTGCTTGTAGAAAGGTTGTTAAGTAACCAGCTTTGGCCATTGACCACAACCTTATTTTGGCAGTTTTTCCCATGTAAAAGTTATTTTAGTTCCATTCTAGCTTCATTTAATGAGACAAACCCAAGCTTTAACATGAGTTCCCGGGCTACAGAAGTTATTTTAGATCCATTCTAGCTTGATTATGGCTTTAATGAGACGAAACTGGCTATAGAGGTTATTTTGGGCCTGGCAGATGTCAGGATACAGATGTGTGCAGCAGAACAAGCTGAAAGAAAATCACTATCCAACATATGTGATCGGATTTAGACTTTATGAGTGTGTCTGATCACATTTCAGGCTGCTGGATGTGTGGGTGAGTCATGGAGGTTTGGAGGATGGATGCGCAATTCCACCATTTGCCATTAGGTGTCGTTGCTCGCCTACAAAACGCCACAGATCTTCCGCACCCTCCTCTCTCTCTCTCTCTCTCTGTAGTGATTAATTTGAGTCTAGACCATTTTACTGTCGACGTCAGGCTTAAACGATTTTTCCATTGTCTGTTTTTCCAAACATTTTTCTTTAATTCAGTGACATTTATTTTTTTCTGAAGCTTTAGTGCGAAAGTTTCACCTTGTAAAGGCTGAAAACATGTTCCACTTTATCACGTTTGGATCTCCAACAAACTGTTCGAAATTACTGAGTGCTCGACAGACTTTGGCACATATCTTTTTTTTAAACTAAACATATTCAAGATTTGATTTTTTTTAAAAAAACAATGATTTTATGCTTCTGCTTCAACTCCCTTTGAACCTCATGTCCTGTCACTGCGCATCAGAGACAATGCAGCTGCGCTCCAGACGCACAGGGAGCATGAATCTGCTACTGCACAATAAGAAGAAGTTATATTCGCCTCCAGATCTCCAAAAAAAACTTTCATAATCTCCTCTAGCTCACTGGAGGACGATCAGTTCCAACAAACTGCTCAGCATCCTTGCAGGCTATCCACATCCTTGATGGTGCCACAGTCTCCCCCTCCCAGAAAAAAAAAGCCACCCAACTCAAACAGTTTGAAAGTTTGATACTTACTATCATCCTCGCCTTGACCTCTGGCCAAAAGCACTGCTGCGCTGAGCAGCAGCGCTAACCGAATATCCACAAAGCTGAACATGTCTAAATATTAGACATGTAGATTCTTTGTGGCAAGGGGGAATCCTCTTTTTTCTCCTCAGACACCACTCATACACGGTAGGGTCCGGTCTGTGTATAACTCCAATCCAGACCCTAGCAGAAACTCCCTACTGCCTAAACAAATGAGTTAGCTTGGCTTTTATATGCCAAAACTTTTTGGGGAGGTCCTGGACGCACCACATAACTTGTACATGTTTAAGTCAGGAGTCCCTCCTTCATCCCAGAGAGAGAGAGGAAGAGAGGGAGAGAGGGGGCTGTCTTCAAACATGTCAAACAAGTTCATGTTTCAGCTCAAACGTGGATGATGAGGACACTCATCATTTACACGACGGCTCTCCACCGTTCAGACGTGTTTGATTATCTTCTGCTCTCCTCCGTGGACTGTTTCTTCCATAATTGAGGCTTTTGTTTGGAGGGTGTTTTGTCTTTTCGGCATCCAACCTGAGAGACGCTCTGTCGCCGAGCTGGTTTTCTTTTAAATCGTCTGGATGACTGGATGACTTTATCAGTAGCTCACAATTTGTTCAGGACATGCTGGGGACTGGTTTGTTTGTGGAGAAAGTTATTTTATTTAAATGCCTTTATCTTATGATAACTTATGAGTTCAGACCGATGTCTGGCGTGCGTAATTTACGCACGGCGCGCAGACCAGATGGAGATGGACTCCCTCATGTTTATCGATTAAACAATATCATATGTGCGCTGCTGTCCCGTATAACACACACCTGGGCCTATACACCTTCTGAGCATCAAGCACCTGCAAACATCTGCAGTCTCACACCACCTTTGGTGACCTGAAGTCACTATGAAATGTTAGCCATGTTTCCAAAGATTCACCTGTATCTTCCTCTTACTCCTTCATACAAATACATTGTTTTCATGTTTGTTTCTGTTATAAAAACTAAACACTAATATAGAAGCATGTAAAACAACCCCCTGTTAAATTCCACTTTTTTCCCAAAGAGGCATGGCCATCCCATGATGTTAGACACAGGGAGGGAGGGATGGAGAGAGGGAGAAGAAAATTTGGCATATCCACAAAGCAGTCTGGTTAAACTGTGGACACGTTGCAGCTTCTACAACTACAGTATGGCCCAATTTGACCTTTCCCTACTCTCTGCTGTTGTCTTATTCTTCTTCTTTCTTTTTTTGACACTCAATGAGGAGCGTACATATTAGACATTTAGCAGACATTCATCACAAACAGAAATGCATGTTTGATAGACGATCCAGCAGTGGAAATAATTAAATTGTGGAATATTTTATGCTTTTTTTTCATTGTAAGTGAGCACAAAGCTTCAGGGGATGTGTTAGTTCTCAAACAGACCTTATATATTTATTATGAGAAAAGGAAATTAACAGCATGACTTGTCACATTATCTTGAAATGAATAGCCTCTGTGATCTTCTATGTTACTTCATACTAGCTGAATCAAAAAGACCATAACAGATAATGTATTAAATGTTATTAACTATCAAACAAAAACACAAATAATTTGGAATAAAACAAGAGACACAAAAGAAAATTATTGTAAAAACAACAATACTAGTAAGTTAAATATTAGCTTTATACAAGGTAACGTGGCTACATAATCTTGTAGCTGTCGTTATGTAACATAGGCAAACTGTCTGAATCAACAAAGCATCAAAAAGAAACAGAGAAACAGAAAATGTATTAAATGTTCTGAGCTATTAAACAAGTAAAAACTCAAACTATTTAGAAGAAAAGATAAAGATATAATGGAAAATAATGATAGAACAGCGATAGATTATGAAATTAATTAAAACTAACAAACAAGGCAAAACTGAAACTGTTTGTAAGTGAATTTATTTGATAAAATAATAACATTAACAGCTGTTTGTCCACTGATTCAAGTAGCTACTAGTTAATGTTACATAAGTTAGGCTTCATACTAACAAGGATACTACTACACATGAAATTATCATGACTAAAAGCTGCAGAAAATACCCCCAGAACATCTTCCTGTGGTTAAATCTGAAGCATTTCTTATAATAAATGATTCTTTTCCCTCTTTGCTTGTCAGTCAGTGAAGACACGTTGCCTTGATATGACTTCAGCTGCAGAGAAAATGAATAGTTTCCAGAAACCTGTGTGGTCAGTGGTTGTACTTGCACTAAGCAGGTGATTCTTGGCATCTGTTCGCTGTCTAATGAAAGCTGACTGTCTGCACGAACACCTGCCAGACACGCAAACAGCTGCCGATCTCTCATCTCATTGATAATTTTCTACAAGGTGGCATGCGCTTCATGTGCAGGTTCACCTCTCTTGAGCATTTTAGGTGCTGTTATGTAACCTGCTGTACAGTGTAATGTACATATTGATCCGATATTGTAAAAATCAAAGACAACTTTGCAGGATAAACACTTTTTAAAATACTTTTAGGCTTGTGTTGTTTTGAAGGTCATAATGTGGTGGCAAAGACGTGGACGTGGATCTTTGGTGCACCTACCTGTCAATCAAAGCGTCCACGCTCTTAATCCTGCATAACTTTAAGCCTTAATATAATGTGAACAGGTGAGTTGTATATAAATTCACCCTCAGTACAGTTGTCATGAACGGGGAAATTAGCTATAGACGCCAAAACAGTTTTTTGTACCAGGCTGTAAACATGTTTATTTCTGCTGTGAAGTTTTTAACATGGGGACTTATGGAGACTGACTCACTTCTGGAGCCAGCCTCAAGTGGACGTTTGAGGAACTGAACATTTTGGCTTGGGCTTGTCTTGTATTTTCATATATTTTCGGATTAAAAACAGCACTTTTCTACTTAGATAAAGAAATAACTGATTGTTTATCTTAAGTTTAAACTTGTTTTGAAGGAGATTTCCGTTTGAGGCACATTTGAAGTGCACAATGAAAATCCTTCAAAACAAGAAACAGACAAGAGAGGGGGATTGTTAAAGTTACAGAACATCACTGATTTCAGGTTGTTTTAAGGGAAGTCCTGTTTTCATGAGAGGAAACCCTCTGTGATAAAAAATGTGCCTGTGTTCTGTCTTCACGTTTTCCCGACTCCTGAAAAATGCACTTTGAATGGATGCAATCAGTCTTTTAAGCAGCTCTCTCTCAGTGACTTTCCATGAGTTGAAATGAAACCGAAGCTCACAGGACACCGTTAAAATAGAACTGGTAATTTTCTGGTGTTTGGAGTTGCTGCAATCTATAATATAATTTTTTTTTTTTCGTGGCGAGTCTCTCAGAGTTCAGACCGGTGGTTTGGGTGGAATCCTTTCAGAGGGAGTTTATATGAGTTTCATGCTACATTCAAATATCTCTAGCAGTGTAGCTTCGAGCTACATGTTTTTTAACTGGTGGACAAGATATTTTGCATATTTTAGAAGAAGAAACTCTGTGTGCCGTCTTCTGCCAAGACAAACGGAAACAATCCACAGCTCTCAGCGTCGCTAGTGAAGGTAAAAGAAATTTGCCCTTGTCAGACAGACAAGAGGGAGAACAGAAATAACTGGAACGCAGCCACCGAGGAAATTCCAACTTTGTCACTGGCAGGTTGTTAGACTGCACGAGCCGAAGATGTAACAGATTGTGGGAAAAGGTGTACGCACAGTCACTGCCGCGTATTTTTTACCTGTTAACGAGAATAATGCAACCGTTTTCCACAATAAAACCAAAACAGGTCTCCCTAGGAGAGGCGTTTATGAACGGAAGCTGCAGCTGCTTGATAGGGGAAGGTTATCATGTGTTTGTAGGAGGGGGTTAACTCAAAGCAGCCCCAGAAGTGAAGCCGAAAACTGCAGTTCCTCAAACATCCACTTGCCTCCATAAGTCCCCATGTTCAAATGTCCAACTTCACAGCAGAAATAAACATGTTTACAGCCTGGTACAAAAAACAGTTTTGGTCTCTGTAGCTAATTTCCCCGTTCATGACAACTGTACTGAGGGTGAATTTATATACAACTCACCTGTTCACATTATATTAAGGCTTAAAGTTATGCAGATTATGCAGCGTGGCAGCTTTGATTGACAGGTCGGTGCTGTCACAGATGGCTTGTTAGAGCACCCAGGCGTCATTCGGCCTGCTGATGATCCACATCTTTGCCAGAATTTTTAAATATGAGTCAGGACTGCCAACATGGCAGTGGCCAGAGCTTCAAAAAGGCTCTTACGCATACGACGTCCATTCTTTACACTGTCGCTGGTCACATTAGTAGGTTTACATGCAGCACTGAGACCAGGCAGAGCTTGCACACTAACTAAAAAAAGCCAAATCTGTGCATTCCCCAGCAAGCCTCTGAGCTGTAGCCAGCAACACGTAGCATCTGCCTGGCCTTGTCCACGTGTTTCTACTTGTAGGTCTCTGAGCTCTAGCTGCTCCAAACTCCAACAAAGCCAAACCCTCTCTCTCTCTCTCTCTCTCACTCTCTCTCTCTCTGTCTCTCTCTCTCTCTGTCTCTCGTTTATATCAGTGCCTGGAGGATCGTTGTCTTCCACCTTATTTACGGTGCTAGGGGGCATTTATTTGTTTTTTCACTCGTTGTCTCAGTGGCATTTTTCCGCCATAAGGCCACTATTACTTGCTGTTAAACCCTTTGTTCCAGGCTATTATGATGTTTTTTTTTAATTATTTTCAATGATGGGGTTTTTGCAGACATTTCATGCTTTGTTTACACAGAAGCTCGTTGTAGGCAGACAAATTACAGGGTGCGATGAGGAAAATTGTACAGTATCACAAATAAAATCAGTCGGCGTACAGTATATATCTTTAAATTCTAAGTGGCTGTTATCAGCTGTACGTCCAAACTGTAATACTGTTTATCTTTAATGGTTATCCACAATTAAAAAATAATAATTTATAGACACCTAATAGACACCTGAATTAACAAGCTACCAAGGACGATGGTATGCTGTATCCGTGATGTCAGGAAGCTCAGAGCTGTCTAATCTAAAAATGGGTAAAGACGTGAATCATTGGTGCACCGGAGATTGACTGATACATTCACCTCATAAATCCTGACGGGGCTCTTTCCTAATATTAAAGTCCACAAGTGGAGAGATGGCGGGAAACGAAAGTCGCGTTTGCGGAGAGATGTCAGATGGAGGGTGACCTGCGACATGGTTTTCATATTAAACTGTTTGTTGGTGTTAAAATCGAGACACTGTCCATGAAAATGCTCGGCAAGGATATGTTAGTGCAGCAATAAGTACTGTGACAGTTGAAGAGGGGGGATAGATTTATCACGTCCAGTTGTTGGTAGTATTGGAGAGGAGGTCTTCTCTGAAGAGCTGAAGGTCTTCAGGAGGTTTTCGAAGGTAGAGAGGGACACCCCTGATCTGGTAGGAACTGGTAGGAACGAGAAAAGTTTGGATCGACCCGAGTGTACGGGTGGCAGAGCCAGGCGTCGTTCATTGGAGGAGGTAACATATTCAAGTAGGTGGAACTGGAGACTATCATTAGTGATTTTAATTTAATGTGGGCTGCTACAGGTAGCCAATAGAGCTCAGTGAGCAGGTATGAACATGAAACCTTTTGGGTTGATTGAAGACCAGGCACATCATCTAAAAGGGTTTCACTGAGCAGGCTATCAGGAGTTGGGTAGCACGTTGAGTACAAAGCGGCACCGAGGCAACGTGTTTAGAGAAGGTTAGTCGGTCATCAATCATGACTCATAAGTTTGTCGCTGCCCTGGCACGGGGGGGAAGATCTAAGACCAGCAGTTCAGTTTTTCTCATGGTAGTCTAGAAATGATTGAAATTAAAAACACAAGAACTACTGCGGCTTATTTAATAAAAACCTGATATGATAAGTCCTTTACAAACAGGGATCCTCAGTCACAGTCAGGACAGCTCGAGTCTGCCGTGTACGTGTACAGACGAGCAAATAACTACTGTGACTACACCAGTCGCCTCCGTGAAAATAAACCTCCCAGCTCTGGCCCAGACTCTGCAAGTTCATTCAAATCTGTAGCATCAGTTGAAAAAAAGAAAAAAGGGAGAGAGAGAGAGCCTTCCACGCGGCGTTATGGGTAAATGCTCAATTACAGGGTGAACGCTTCAGCCCACTTCTGACTGTTAGTTCTAGTGGAGCCCAATGTGAACTGCAATCATCTCATAAAGACCTGACTTTTCTCTTTAGTCTCCAGGCTGGGGTTTGTCTTTGCTGGCTGAGCACCACTCTTACCACCACTACAGTAGTCATTTACATTGAGGACAGTCATTTACTGCGCCAGCAATGGACAGTTGGAATCTGTGCTACTGTACAGATGTTTATTGTCAATGAGTATGATAGCTGGTAGGCTGGTTTGTAACCAGTAAAGCCAAATATTGAGTTAATTCTTGAACTTAGACAGAGTAGTTTGACAAAATAATCTTGACCCAATGTCATACAGGAAGATTATTGATGTTCTTGCCAAGAGTTAGATGAGAAGACTGACACCACTTTCATATCTGTCCTTTAAATACGAAGCCACAGTCAGGAGGTAGACTGGAAACAGACGGGGAATTAACCTGACTGTGTCCTCAGTCTGTTATCACAGGCAAACTTCAACCAGTCAGACCAATAAACAATGCAACGTAGTCGAACTCTGACTGAAACCAGTCAGAAGAAGAGCCAACACAACTTTTCCATCAGTGTTGTTCTTTGTTCTTCTGTCAGCTGTAGCAGCATCTACGCATCTAACACCATGTTGAGCAAACGCACCTATGATCCACAGTCACTGTGGTTCGGACACAAACGCAGAGTAAGATGAGTTCTCCATATTTAGCGGTCTTTATCAACATGGCATCATTAGTCGTCCACTTTTAACTGAGAAGACCTGGGCGGGTATGAAGGACTGGTTCGGTCCATTCTTCCATAAATGGTCTCAAGTCTTAGTCCAGTCTTTTTCTTTCCAAAGTATAACTTACATTTGATCAATATAATCATTCCCAGTGATGGTAGTTCCAATATAAGTAATAATATTTGTTTTAAATCATATGCAAAATCTTTGTTGGACCCTATACATACTGTGCATGTAATAATCACTAATTATTAAATTAACTGATGTGAACAACAACTTTATTTAAATAATTCAAACTGTTTTTAAGACTGCAGCCCAGCCTCTCGTGTGCTCCACCCATCATGATGCATCACCTCCCCTTTGGGGCGTGAGAGAAAATGGTGGTGGGGGAACCCAAAATCATGGTACCACGTCCTTTATTGGCTTAATGAAGAACTTTTGATTAAGAAGTCTTTAATCTGGTCTCCTCTCCATACCCACATGGTTCATGTTTTTTCAGGATTTGCATTACACAGGCTATCTGTTGTCTTTGTTTCTGTCACAGAACAGTAAAGTCTTTTCCCCTCTTATTTCTTGGTCTGGTTTTCTTCTTCTTCTTGTGTCTGCATCTGGATTTCTACACCATCCCAGCCCCCCATCCAAAACTCCACTTCTCCATCTCCTCCCTCTTTTTTCTCTCTCTCCCTGCCTTCTCTCCTTTCTCCCACCAGCGCAGACATCCAGTCAGACACCGAGAGTGGATGGAAAATATGACTGGATCCTTCCCTGACTTCAGATAATGTGCAAGAGTGCTGGCAGAGTATGGCACCACTAAAAACAGGGGGAAAGGCAAGAGAGAGAGAGAGAGAGCATAGTGAGAAGTTTATCTGAAGTAGTTGACTTAATGTTCAAAAGCAAAAGCTTAATCCTTTAAGGTTTAACAAGTTAGTTTGTGCACAAGCTCCAGGACAAATAACTCGCCATTACACCAACAAGTCATGCGACGACGTTTATGTTGATTCTCTGCGTGTTAGTGCAACGTCAGAGGTCACGAGAGCCCCAACCGTGCATGCGAGCGTCATATTTCACTGCCACAATAGCTGAAAATGTGAACGTGGGAGAGCCAAAGCAGAGAAAGAGAGAGAGAAAGGGGGGTTGACACAATGATGTGGAGATGGGATGGATGGAATATTCGACACACACACACACACACACAGGAAAAAAAAAGGGAAAAAGTGACACAAGTTTTCTCCAAATTACATTAGTCAGGAACTATTTTGAATCATCACCTACAAATTGTTTTAAAACTTTTAAGAAATTTGTGATATTGTAATCCTTGGCTGATGTTTTTACTGATGCACTTTGAAGAGTAAAGTGAAGCCTTTCTCTCATTCCTTCTTGAACGTAGTTTCCAGTTGACCTGCAGTCTCTTCGGGGTGGTTTGACGCCGGTCTTTCCCAACATCTGGGAAAGTTAGTCAGTGCTTTAACTTCACCGCCGTGCCCTTTTATCCCTAGTCTCCTCTTTTAGTCCTTTGCATTATCTAAATACGACACCAGTATGCCTATTAAAACTTTCAGGATCATCCTTACAGTCTATGTTACTATGTTTTGCAAATGTCTTAGTCATGCTGTACTTTGATATATCCCCTGTACCACTAGTTGTAAACTTTAATCCTATTAAATAATGTCAAAGCGCTCTGATTTGAGGCTGAAGTTCGTCTCTGTAGCAAAGCGAATTCGCAAGGAATGATTGGTGGGAAATGAGCTCAGAAACCTCCTGTCTGGAAATGTCGTTACTCCGGCTCTGCTCTGCTCTGCCGCCCCTTCTGCGAGCATTCAATAAATACTGCGGCCTACTGAGATGCTCACGCGTGAGGAAAAACAGAGGAAAGTAGGAGGTAAAGAGAGGAAAAAAGAACAAGAATCAAAGAGAGAAGAGAATGATGATTAGAAGGAGGTGTTAGGTTCTCAAATGGCTTCAAAGGGAAATGATTTCTTTAAATATTAAACTTCTATAAAAGCAAGAAACAGAGAAAAAGAAGCAGAGTAGACACCTCAAGCTAAGGCAGACTGGGAATGGAAATAAGGAAGCCTGTAACTATGTAGGGAAAAAATTCCCATCTGTCGGATGACTCATACTCTCCCCTCAGCCCCAGAAACGAAAATTAACAACGTCCCAGTTTTTACGCTGCTAAAACAATGATATTCAGGATGCATATTTAAACCATAGGAATGTCTCATTACCTAAACATATCTGAATTTAAATCACATGCTTAAACTGTTGCTGGAAGCACTCTCCATTTGTGTTGTGATGACTTGGTTATCTGTCTGTAACGGCTTATCCTTATCAGGGTTGTAGAGACATATGGGCAGTTTAGCCTATTATTAACCATTGTCAGTATAAAGAGTGGATGATGTATCCATGACGGTTTCTAAAGAGAAGGCTCATAATGTGGCATCTTCTGCCTCCAGTCTAATCTAAAAATCGACAAAGACGTGGATCGTCTGTAGACCTCTTAATCCTTTATAACTTTAAACCTTAATATAATGTGAACAGGTGAGTTGTATATAAATTCACCCTCAGTACAGTTGTCATGAACGGGGAAATTAGCTACAGAGACCAAAACTGTTTTTTGTACCAGGCTGTAAACATGTTTATTTCTGCTGTGAAGTCATTTTAATATGGGGACTTATGGAGATTAACTGATATTGTATCCAGCCTCAAGTGGGCGTTTGAGGAACTGCAGTTTTTGGCACTTCTGCATTGGTTTCACTTCACAGCCGCAGAAGTTGCCGCTTGTTATCAAACTATTATTTAGCGGGAGGACGCCAGGTAACTCCACACAGAAAGGCCCCAATCTGCTCAGGGAGGTTCGAACAGGAACCCTAAATATTAATAAAAGCTGATTACATGGTAAGTAAATGACTGCCCTGTACACTATGTCCCAGGTTTTTACTACTGAGACAATAAAGTACAAGCTGTCACTTTATTACATCTTTGGCAGAATGCATCATGTAGGATTTTCTCTCTCAATAACTTTCCCTGATACAGACAAGCAGAAGTTACAGACATTAGTCTTCCGCTGTTCAACCTGGATATTTCTTTTGGACACCAGCAGGAAAGAGAAAACAAAGATAACTTATCTCAGGCAGTGAAATCCCAGAGTGTCATTGGCAAGTTTATTTGTAGTGTAACATTAAACCTCTTACACGGATTTAAAAAAATGATGTGCAGAAACATGGCTTTTAACTTGACGCACAAGGTTTTCACTCAGTTCAGAAAATATGGGATATGTTAATGCATCAATAACATAAAATCAAAACTTATTAACAATACTGGTCACTGAAAAATCTACTAGTGCTCAGATCCTTGCACTTCTTTACTTCGGAAACTTAAGATTAGATTAGTTTAGATTAGATTATACTTTATTTACCCCACAATGGGGAAATTCACTCGTAACAGCAGCAGAAAATATATAATATACACTATAGTATATAGTAGTATATAGTATATACAGTAAAATAAAAAGGGCATACACAACGAACAGACAGAACAATAAACAATAAACAAAAAAACAAACAACTGAGAGACGTACAGGTGCGCAAATCGAGTACTAAAGGTAAAGTGGCCATGATATAAATAATACTGCACATGGTAACTTTATCAGCATCAATATTTAATATATCAGCATCAGTATTTAATATTTAATAAATATATTGTGCATTGTTCTGAAATGGGTCATTCTGCATTATGAGTACTTTTACCACTGGTACTTACTGTAGCTGTTACTTAAGTACAAGACTTGAGTACTTCTCCCAACGCTGACCAGGACCAGTCTGTTCTCTTTTACTTTACTAAATGCAACTCTGCAACTCTACATCTAATCAATATAAAGCAATGTTTTCAGGCACCAGCACACCATGCAAACCATCATACATGTTATTATTGCTATTATTATTATTAGACATTAAAGTGTGCAGAGCATTTCTCCCCCCAGTTATGATTCCAAAGATACTCTTTATTTGTTTGTCTTGCAGAGAGCTAGATGATCTGTGTGAACCCTCTGTGCATTTAGTAAAGTAAACGTAAATAGCAACATCTGTTTCACTTCTGTGTGTTTAGTTCTTTTTGACTGTTTGACTTATTTTTTGGTTTGATTTTTAGATTAACCAGGAGGTGAAAGAGACAGGACAGCCAACATGGATTTTCAGAAACGCCGTCCTCTCTTTATACCGTCAGTGGTCGTGATACGAGTGTAATAATCTCAAAAAACTCATGTTTTATATCTTTTCTCTTTGCAGCACCTCAGTGGAGAGGATAGAGGATTCATCTGTGCACCATATGTGATGGTTTCAAAGGTAAGCTAAGTCATATGGAGGAGAAGAAACAATGTGGGCCTCTGCAAGAGCTCAACAAGTTTCATACACATGCACTTTATCTCACATTAGATGAAAAATCAACTGAATATTAACTGAAGACTTCCTTATCGCGTCTTGTACGCTTTGATTTGAGTCTCTGAGTCAGTGTTACCTTCTGACAACTTGTTGCTCTTTCTTCAGGTAAACGGCACAATGCCTCCCTTCACACCCTGTCAATGATGTTTTCTTAAGGCCCCCAGTTCCCAGTTCTTGACATTACATCAGCGTTTGGCAGCGAAGGATGAAAAGATGGCTCTTAGCTCGGATTTGTAGGACTCCCTCCAGGACCGAGCAGGAAACCACAGGAATGATTTGCCGAGGTAAATGACACTCAGCGTGTTTGTTTGTTTTATCTGTGTGAGAAAAAATGTCGTTTTTTAAGGTCCTGGGAAAGTAATGCCATGTCTTTCTTACCAATCCTGTCTAACCTGTCTGTCGATATTACGGTGACACTAATATCGGCTTGATTCCTCCTGATTCTGAGTTTGGACGCCATAATAAGCAGCAGGCTTGCATTTCCCTTCATGGCTTGACGTGAGCTTATTTTCTGACAGTTTGTGGTCTGTGGACAGCTGAAATATTGAAGTGATCTGCTCAAATAAGGAAATCAGGAATCAAGGAAGTCAATTTTTATCTTCTTTAGTCCAATCTCACAAATTTGACAATCAAATTCAGTTTCAACGATTTGTACAAAATACTACTGTTAGATTCTTCCCCAAAAAAATCCTTTTAAAAGGGAAAAAAGAAAAGGAAGGAAACCTCAGGAAGAGATACAGATTACACCAACTCATGACAGAGTTATAGATAGACTGTAAAAATATATGAAGAATGTGCTCAGGGAGGACGTTGAGCAGCTTCCAGGTGTTGCCAAACAGAAAAGCCAGACGGCCTCCTTTCCATCACATAAGACGTAAAAATACATGTATCAAAACCAGATAAAAAAAGGAGTAAAATAAAGACAAAAGAGTAAAATAAAAGAGTGTGACTCTGATCTCAAAATGTTCGTATGAACGCTCCTGCAGAAAAAGCTCATACAGTTATGTTGGAAGGTAATGACGGTCAACTTCATTTGTTTGAGGACTTTGAGGACGTCTTATCCTGATCAGGGTCATGGTGGGGGCTGAAGCCGATCCCAGCTGACATTGTGCAAGAGGCGAGGAACACACTGTACAACTATTCACACTCACATTCACACTCATCGCTACACATAAAAGCATCCAGACTCTGCTGGGTTTTTTATTTATCTTTTGAATTAGACTTAATCACGCCAATAACTCCATTTACACCACCTCTGCTAAAAATGTTGTGACTTTCAATCAGCGTCTACAGCCTAAGTTAAATGTACATAGCCTTTATCTCTGTTTGTAGTTCTATTTCTTATTTCTATAAACATTTTAATTCTATTTTTACTGTTTATATTTGTAAAGATCTTTAATTTCTTTGCACAGGATTAATTTAAATGCAGATTTATTCATGTTATAAATTAATTTTACTGTTTACTCTGTGGCCCTGTGTGTAAATATATAAAAGCAGCCAGTCTCTGACGTTTAATGGTGTATTAACTTACTTTAAAGAGGAGCTAATCTTAGATATATATGATCTGCATGTAAGAAAGGCATCCACAGCTTCTTAAGACTCGACGTGGCGGATGTTTGGAGATCTGTAATTAGGTTTCCTAAAGTCTATTGTTGCATCTTAATGAATTCTTCCTCTGATGCCTCTATGATGTCTGTTTTGGAAACACCCGTCACTTCTGAGCATGTGCAGTAGATCCCCTCGGCGCTCCGTTAGATCGAGCCTGCAGTCCGGCCCGAAAGTTTGCTGAGTGCTTCAGAATGGTTGAGAAGAAAAAAGTGACCTCAATGCAGAAGAATGCAGTGTGGTCTGTTCTCCCTCCCCTAACATCCAGCATGGGCAAAAATGACTTCTCTTAACCCGCTGTTTAGCCGAGGGAGTGTATACGACTCGAGCCATTTAAATGGCCACAGCCGCCGTCTTCTCCTCACTCCTTCTTCCACCCTTATTTCCACCTCCTCTTTTCATGCCACGTTAGATGCTTTCTCTCTCTTCCCCTGTTCTGCGATTGTTCTCGCTGAGCTGCTGCAGCTGGCAGACATCTTTGTCCTCAAAAAAATCCATTATAGGTCACGACAACCTGAATCAAAAGGTGTCAGATATGTTGGAGTTTAGTCTGAGAGTGCCACATCTCTCAGTGGTGTAAACATATTCTGATCAAACATACTCATAGCAAAGTTTCAGTAATCAGTTGCAGTCAAGAGAGACGTCTTTGTCTAACTTGCAGTTTCCTGTGTGTTGTCCAGCAGAGGAAACGTGTTGCAGGCAAATAGAAAGAAAGAGTGAGTCGAGTTAAGGTTCATTTTTCGATATTTTAATGTACGAAATCAGACAGTTTTTGTGTGAAATGCACAAAGTGTAATATTTAGGTCATCCTGCATCAACTAATACTGGTGTCAAGTCCAAATTCTAAGCTCATTCCAGTCAACTTTTAGACATTTTACGAGCCATGTCTTGTGAAGAAATTTGGCGTTTAGTTGTGGCGTTTAGGTGTCTACCGTTTGCCAAGTTGAGACTCTACCACGAGGGGCTTCAAGGGAAGAAATTTCATGCATGATGAGGCATCCTGGTGCCAGCCACATGTTCAGAATCCTCCACTGCTGCTGCTGCTGCTCCTGCTGGAGGAGGAGGAGTTAAGATTTATGCTTGCCTCTTGTGTCACCCTGAAAATGCACGGCTAACGGCTTTCAGATGTGAGAGGAAGTATGGAGGATGGTGGTGGTGGTGGTAGTGGGGATGTGTGTTTGGACTGTGCCGTGCAAATTATACAAATGATCTATCCTAATAAATGAGTTTCCGTTATTTATAGAACGTGGAGCATTGGAAGTGGGTGCAGGGCAGGAGGGGCTCGATGTTCACTAACAGAAGTCTGGTAAAGAGTAGTGTGTGCAGGCAACTATGACAGGAATATGTTGAGGCTGCATGACATTATATCGAAAGTTGTCTGTTGTTGTCCACACAGTTTACATATACAGAGGATTGCAAATATTAGTTTATTGCATGTATGTTTTATTTAGAAATGGCAAAAACAAGACTCGACCAGCATGACCTCAGGCGAGACTCTACAGCATTCACAGTATACGTCAGTATATGTCACGCTCAAAGTCCTGTGTCGCTTCCCGGCTGATCTAAACGACGTGGATCATCGGAGAACCTGACGCCTTGCCATCTGTAACAACACCCACCTGTCAATCAGAGCGTCCACGCTCTTAATTCTGCATAACTTTAAGCCTGTAGAGACAGTTAGGAGTAAGATCATTTCTACAGAAAACACGTGAAGTCTGTTTCCTCTTGAAACTTTCTTGCTTCCAGTCGACAGATCCAAAACATTTTTTTCTATTCTGTCTTCGTCCCAAACCAGAAATTTAATATATTAAATTGTAAGGTTCGCTAAAATGTGTTTCCCCATTTTAGGCAGATTTATGCTTGGCGAGGTGAGTTTTGTAAATTCAGTTCAAAATCTGTCATTAAGTTTATTTTGCTTAAATACATTACTGGAATACTGGTTTGAGGTCGCCTACTTGTACTTTAGTCGGAAATTATTATACATTTTACTTTGATCAAAAAGATTGCGACATACATTGATACATTGTTAAAGCAGAAAGTAGTTTGAAATTCATTCACATGTTTAAACTCTGGAAATGAATTAATTACTTTTACTGATAATAGGTCCAAACTTTTATTGAAGTATCCATTCGAATACAGAATATTTACTTGCAGTTTATTAACCTAATGATGTAAACACTTAACTTTTGGTCCATGTATCTTTTTCCAGAGCTTTCGACTTCTTCATCAGCGGTTTTACAAGTTACGAGTCGACCTTGAGTTACACAGATGATGACAAACCATCTGTAACGGCACCTAGCTGTCTACCTAACTTGTAGTTCTACCCTGTCTGTGTCTCGTCTACTTCTAATTCCTGTCTTGTCTTTCTTAGATTGTTTCTCTTTCCCGTTCCCGAGCTGCTTTGTGTTCGTCCATACCAGTAAGTTATTAAAGTTTCTTTCTATACTCAGGTTGCTGTCACGTTGCTGTTGGACCATTTCATATATTTTTGGATTTGTCTTTGTTGATTAAAAAAGAGCAGTTATGGAGCCAGTTTCAAGTGGACATTTGAGGAACTGCAGTTAGTTTTTGGCACTACAGGAAAGGCCTGTTCTGACAATCTATCAGGTAGTATGTTGAGATATTATATGAAATATCTGGTGTCCAGACCCAAACTTTAGATACGTGTATTTCAGTGACTGAGCAGTCGGTGAAATATGATTATCGTTGGACAGGGTTAGGGTTAACCCACATGTTAACATTTGCTCGCATTTCTTTTAGATTTACAGGCTGCACGGTGTAGTTCAGTGTTCCAGGTGTTACCTTGTGAATTATATTCAGACTTTTCATGAAAAAAAAGCTGCTGCAGGTACTAATTATGCTCCAGTTTCTGTATCAAAAGCAGTCAAAAAAGATCAGACTTTCTCCTGGTGCCAGTAAATATAAAGTCATAATCCGTCGCTGAAGGCTCACATAATGTTTCCTCTCATTATTCATCTTCTGTGACAGCCAGTGCTCGGGCCATGCCCACTGAAGGCGTCTGCTATCATTAAAACTAAGAACTATAATTTTTTTTTTCTTTTTTTAGCTGTTCTTTTTGCACCTGCACATGCGGTTATGTTACACGGACACCTGGATGTTTCTGAAACCAGGTGAGCTCACACAGATTGTCCCGTTACTGAGCTGTGTGGCAACTGGAATTTTAACAGAGGCTGCGCTGGTCCCTGCAATTCTGCATTTAACTGCATCTTTAAAAAAATTCCACATAAAGACAAAAACACCTCCTTTTGGCATCCAGGTTTTTTGACATGTCCTGCCTCTCAGGTGATATTATATCATACTTAATAACACATGATGAGCCTTGGTGTGCTGTAAGTTTCCATATTCTCTCAGCCAACACAACGATGGCATAAAACCCATTGTCGTCTGATGAGTGAGTCGTAGATGAGTTCAGAGGCCAGTTAGTCCCAGGCTTCTTGCAGTGGACTCAGACTTGAGCTCAATAAACTCTCATCCTAAAATAAATGCTAAATTAGAGGGTTATAGCATGGAGGAAGAAAAAAAAGAGGCCACTGGGCTTGGTTCTTGGCCCCACGCACTCAGCCGCTGTGGAGTTTTCTTTCCTGTCTCCTATTATTCCTGGGCTTCTGCCTGGATGAGTCAAGAGAGAGAGAGAAAGAATTGAAGAGAAGGATGAAGAGAGAGAGAGAGAGAGAAGGAAAAAAGAGAGGGTGGAAGGTATAGACAAAGAGAAAAGAGAGAGACAAAGATGGTGGAAGGAAAGACGACAGACTGCCTCTCTCCTCTAGCTGATCTGGCCAGTGTTTAAACAAGAATTTGAATGACAGAGTAAACTTGGAGGGTGTTCAAGTGCAGCCATTTTGTGGGAGCCCCAGTTTAGTAACAGTTAAAAATAAAATTCAAATAAAAGCTCAGCTCGTCTAGAAACTCTTCTCCAAAATTTAAATCCCTATGATGAATTTTATTCACGCACGTCAAGTGACAAAACCCTGAAATACGGAGCAAGCTGTTCATTCTGAGTCACAGCCACATCAGCATTTATAACAATTATCTCTCACGTTGAGTTCACGACAGAGCTAGAAAGTCCAACATGATGAGCTGCCAATAACTTTTATTTAACCTCGTTTGTCGAGGTATATTTAGAGACTGTGTTGTTGTTTAGCTTGGTAAGCCTAGATTGGTGAACCCTCACATGCGCATTTGTTTCAGGACAGTCGCACTTGACTCAGATGTACCGGGAATCGCTTAAAACTTGAAGCACATCTGCAGTCAGATGAGGAGAAAACCAAGACTTTAATCTGTTATTTTAAAGAGCGATAATGTCCATAAAGGATGGAGTTTGTTGTCAATGAATGGGTTGGACATTTCAAGGGTTTGAAGAAGAAGATTTGGTGAGAGATGGTGGAGTGATGGGAGCAGTTAGGGGTTCGGCAGTGCCACGTTGCCCTCCAGGTACCAGTCCATGCTCCATACTGTTGTCCATGCTGGACTTGAACCAGACACCCTCCAGTTTTCCAACCAAGTCACTACAGACTGAACTACTGCCACCTTGGCGATTGTGTCCAATGTGAAGCCAAACGTAGACAGACAAAGTTCACTTATTATTTCCAGTTTTCAGTCACCGTCTGGTTAGATATAGACACTGAAACTACTTGGTTTGGTTTAGGAAAAGTTGAAGTTGACCTTGACTTTTGGCTTCTCCAGGAAAACAACATGTACAAGTAGAGCAAGAGCTTCACAAATCTAGGGTTACCATCTAGACACAACCATCAGCGTCTGAGCTTGAGGAGCTTGCTAAGTTAAGGAGGCGTGTAAACAGTCCATTACAGAGAAAAATAATATATCAGAGAGATCTTGCATGTTCCTGGCTTGATAGCGTCTTAGGAGTTAGCCCTTTGAGCAGTCACTAAGTCACCAAGGTCGACTGAGAGAAGCATAAATTCTCCAAAATCCCTTATTGATCTTAGTTGAAGGGAGTCGCTTAAAGAAAGATCCGAAAAAATCCAGGCTGGAAACTATGAGCTCTCAACTAAAAAGTATGATCTTGATTGCTACAGAGAAATTAAAGTCCAGACAGGCTGGAAATATACGAAAAAACAATCAGAGATCCTATCTTCTCACATAAACACGCATATTTTCCATCCCAAATTAGATATGTTTTAACACAGGTAGAGAAATCCTCCTAAAACTTTTCCAAACACCGCTGTCTTTTTCTCCCCCGCTCTGTCCTGCCAAATATCTTTTCCAGTCACATCCTAGTAAGATGTGTTTTATGGCTGAGCCATGAAACCGTCCAAGAGTGACAAAACCAGATGTTTTTTGGATGCTGGTGCTGCAACCTGAGCGAACATTGTCTCTGCGGCGGCCAAATGTGTGATCGATATTCACTGAAACAAGCGTCTCACTGGAAATTTTCCTCAGCGAAGACCAAATGTGAATTATTCAGTACGCGCTGTTCACAGTTTAAGAAAATTATCTTTATTTCTGCGCGTGGACGTCACATCTGTTGTCTTTTATCATAAAAATGTATTGGGAGGCTCTGCTGTCGTAACGCTACATCAAAGACCGGCTTCTGTTTGTATGAAGGAGGGAAAAAAAGGCGATTTTATGCGAGTGTTTATTAGAGTAAGTTGAGATTCATACTCAAGGGCCCTCAGTAGCATGTCCACGTTTAAGAGAGGCCCTTTTTCTGCGCTCATTATTTACTAACTGCGTAGATCAAGGGCTCTTTATTTGAGGTGTTTCAGCACCCCTGGGTGTTTTTACAATAGCTCTAGGTGCTTCTCTTGCTTAATTGGGAGCCAGAAAAGCAGTTTGGGGCCCTTGCAGAATGTGCAGAAGGGTCTCAAAGGGCCCCATTGTAGGTCGCATTATAATGTTTTATGGTGGAAATATAATTAATATGGAAAAGTGCGACCTCATTCATCATTGTTGTTGTTGCACAACTATGATACCCCAAGCGAAGGAGTATCTCCGGGGCTTGTTCACAAGAGATGGGAAGATGGTGGACCGACGGGTTGGTGCAGCATCTGCAGTATTGCGGATGTTGTACTGGACCATTGTGAGGAAGAGCAAGCAGAGCCAGAAGGCAAAGCTCTCGATTTTCCAGTCTATCGACGTTCCAGCCCTTACCTATGGTCATGAGCTTTGGTGGTGTAGTGACCGAAAGAATGAGATCGCAGATACAAGCGGCCGAAATGAGCTTCGACCGCCAGGTGGCTCGGACATCATTCACGTCAAAAGGAGCCAGCTGAGGTGGTTCGGGCGTCTGGTTAGGATGCTTCCTCTGCACCTTCCTGTGGAGGTCTTCTTGTTCTTTCTCCCAACTGGGACAAGACTTTGGGGCAAACCCAGAACCTGCTGGAGGGACTACGTAGCCCATCTGGTCTCGGATCGTCCTGGGATCCGCAATGATGAGCTAAGAGCAAACAATGCTGCATAAAGAAACGTGTTTGTGTCCAACATTCTCTCTCCTTTTAGCTCTGCTTTGGTCTCCACCACCTCTTGAGAAAAACTTTGTCTTCTTTAGCTGCTAAATCCTCCACTGTGTTGTGTTTGCTAGCCGGTCTCTAACTTTGTCTGGCATGAAATCCAAGTAGAATAATGTTTAGGGTCTTTGCTACTTAAGCTGATTGTTGCCACTGGGCCTTTGCTGGTTATTCAGCAGATTAAGCTGAGCCAGGATCAGGCTCCCCAGTGTCAGGGCTCCATAAAGCAGCCTCCTACCCTCCAGCTAATGGGTAGCAGAGGTAGAAGGGTAAGGGTACCAAAGATGGGGTGGCAGGTTTTCCACAGCTACAAACAGGAGCTTGTGTTCTCAAGCCGTGACCCCCTGCCTGTAAGCAACCTCGCCGTTCCAAAGAGAGCTCACAATTAAGCTTTATGAGATGCTGACATCCTTACAACCAAGTATATCGTGTGGCTATTGGCAGTATAAGACAACCTCTGACTGTTTGAAGTGAAAAGCAGCTCTGCAGCTCATGGAAGTTTAAACGCCTTCTGTCGGTGATCAGGAGAAACACAATTTATGTGATGTTGGCAGCTGCTCACATGTGGGGGAAGGGTGCACTGATTCAACTGGACAACACCTTAAAGACCAGATGCACACTGCAAGAATTTAAACCCGGATTTAGCGCCACTCAGGCCAGGCCCACATGAAACTGCACGATGCGGGTTAAGGTTCCACGTCACAGCTTAGACGGAGCGGCCTGGTATCAAAGTTTTGACTTTGACGGCTCAGTTTGGAGCTGATTTATTATAAGTTTGATGGGTTTTATGCAGCATGTGGTCTGTTTTTTTTGCAAATAGCAAGTTGTTTATGAGCATGGAAATTTCGAAAAGGAAGACAAAGATGCAGCCACGTGCTACGATAATTTTGTTAGATGTTATGCATTCATACATTGTTATATATGCACTGAGTGTTTCAGCTATAGGACACAGACTTCAGAGGAAATACCATGAAAGATATACAGAAAAGAAAAGAACAGACGGATCTGAGCCAGACGGGTTAGGGATGGTAAGAAGAAACAGCAGCTTTAGAGGTCTCCACGTCACATGTTTGACTACAATAAGCACTGGCAGAGAGGCTTCGGGGTGAGTTGGGAGTGGGCGGGAGATCATATATGCTCACACTGTGATTGGCTCCAGCCGGCTGCCCATATTTAGATTAGTGTCATGTCCCTCCCTGGTTTGTGTTCAGCTTTGCTTTGGAATGAGAGGCAAGATGTCTGGTTCTCTCCCTCTCTCCACATCACATCATGGAAACTCACCGAGAGCTCGTTCACTGGCTCTGAAACGCACCTTGCTCTGTCATTTATTAGTCTCTCTCTCTCTTTCTTGCTCCCCTTGGACAGATTTACATGTCGGAGAAACTGAAGGCCATGAAAGTTTTGTTCTTTTTCCTGGGCCTGTAGATGGAAATCAAATCATTTCTCAAAAAAAACAAAAAAACACTTTTAGGTATCTGTTTTTATTGTAGCTCCAGAGTCAAATAGTAAGATGAAGTTGGGCTTAAATGGACAAAATATGGAGGTTAATGGTCGTTGCTTTTGATGAACATGAGCGTGCATGTGTGTGCATCAACACAGATCACTGCTAAATGGATTTAAATGTGTTAAAATTACATAAAAGAGACAGAAAAAGATGGGTGGTGTTTGCTGGCCACCACTAGCCCTTTGCTAACCTGACATCCAGTGTTATTGGTCCCGAATTATCTTTTTTTTTTTCTTTTCTGTCCACGTTTGCAAGCAAAAAAGAGGAGGTGCTCATCTTTGCTTGACATGAAGTATCAACTTTTCATTTCCCAGGCCTGCCACATCAACAAAGGGAGTATACTTGGCCGAGATGCAAAGAGGAGGAACAAAAACAGTGTCGAGACCAAAAAAAAAAAAAAGTAAGAATCGACCACAGTGGGGGGAAAAAGGAGGGGAGGGAGGAGGTTCTGGCAAAATTGAGTTTGAGTGGTGACGGTGGATGAATATGCACTTAGAGTACCATCTGACACCATTAACCCACATCCAGTCTGACTTACTCTCAGTGTTGGATGTGGACGTGAAGCTACAGTGTTGAAATTTTATATTTTTTTAAAAATATAAATTTTCCTCTCCACTGCAGTGTGTTTTTTTTTTCCTCCTCTGATGATGAACACTTTTTGTGAGGCAGAGTCTGAACAGAGTGAATCATCTCATCTCAAGCGAACTGAATATCTGAGTTCATCCAAAACAGATGGTCTTGGTTAAAGCGCATTGTGTAGCACAGGAAAGAATTTAAAAAGGTGCAACGACAGGACGGGTATAATCTGCATGAATTATGAATTACAGGATCTGGTGATGTACAGCAACATCAAATAACCCAATTAAACGTGGGTACGTCATCATCGAGTTGTCGAGTGGGCACCTTCCAGTTTCTGAATTGCTTCAGCGTGTGGCTATCAGTCAGAGGTTAGACTTTTAATTAAGTGTAGTGGTTACACTTAACCTGATAATGACAGTGGCCACCCACATTTAAGACAGGATCCACAGCTTCCTGCCCCTTCAAGACTCCTAATGACTGCATTTAAGCTGCTGCAGCCACCTGGGTTATCGTCAGGGGAGAGAACTTAGACAGGTCTATTGGTGGAAATGATCATTCTCGTGCATTTCGCTACAGAGATCATAGATATTAATCCCAGAGATTATATAGTCCAGCACTGGACTCTGTCCTCTCCCTCAACATGTCAGGACACTCGGCAGCCTGCATTCCTCCTCCAAACAGTTTTCCTGGAGCTCGGCCGCTTAACAAGACACAATTTCAGAGGCGCAGTCTGCTCTCCCCAACATCTGCAATAGAGATATGGATGTTGTTTAATATAATCTGTTGGGCTGAGGTTGCGTGTATCAGGGTTTCTGAGCTGTAGAAACATTTTTAAAAAATGTATTTGCCAAAGAACAGACAAGAGCAGCAACATTTTTGGGGGCCGGTTCCCTTTCGTTTCGTCTGCCACATCTTCACTCTCCGCCTCCCGTTCACACATTTCGCAGCTTCTTCCTCTCTCTCTCCTTTAATTTTTTGTCCTGTCTCTACCTGCCTTGCGCATTGCTGAAGTTTTTCACTCAACCCCCCACCTCCAGCCCCTTTTCTTCCCCTTAAACGTCTCTAAGAGTAGCCACCCTGGGGCGTCCTTCCTGAGAGTTCACGAGGTACCAGACTCCACCTTCTCCCACCCACTAAACCCAGCCCAGTCCCACCCGACCTCTCCCTGCCTCGGAGTGCTTTATCATAACCATGACTTCATATAATCGATTGATGGTGGGGGTGGGGTGTGTTTTTGTTGATGCATGCAGCGTTGGTTCCTGAGATTGTCACTCTGTGTGCAGTGCAGCTTTTTGTGACGTGTGCAGAGGTTTTTATTGTCTAGTTCACAGCAGAAAAGATTACAGCCCTGAGATTCTCCGCCCACTTCTAACCGGAACGAATTTTTTGTTCCAAATTTTCCAAACTTTTTTTTTTTTACATTGTCATTCCCAAATGTTGCCCAGAAACACAGGTAACATTCCCCCTGACTGAAAGCAAGAAAAGGAAAAGGAGGATGAGCATAACAGATAATAACTTGGATAAACGAGGGGAAAGGAAAACATCTTTTTTTGTTCTGTCCCAGCGCTGTTCAACTCTTAAAACATCTGGAATCACTTAAACGCTGAGCTGCTGGCTGAATTATGCTCGGCTCTGCGCTGTGACTTCAGCTTTGGAAACAAAATCTTTAGGAGGAAAAATGAAAACAGGCCTCAAACAGTCGAGGACTGAAGTGGTTAGTCACAGAAAACAGTTTGTATAGGTCATATTAAGCACTCATCAAACAAGTCTTGTCATGTGCCATTTTAATTCCATCTTCACCCTGACCTATAGACACTAAAATACAGATTACCAAACCAGATTACCGTGACCACGCAGGAAGACAAACAAATGACACATTTTGTGTGTCTTCTGTCCACAGAGCAGAGTTAGCACCGAGTGGAGGACCCTATACAAAGGGCATTTGTTTAAATTACTGAGCAGTAATCAGTGAGCAGTGATAACACAGGAAAATATATATAGGCTTTAAACATAGGCTGTGAGAAACACAAGGGAGCCTGTACAGACAGGAGTAAAGTCATTTTTACAGAAAACACGTGAAGTCTGTTTCCTCTTTAGGGCCCGAGGAAATTTTCTTGCATCCAAAAGGTTTTTTGTGGTTTGTGTTTTTGTGTTCTGTCTTCCTCACCGACCAAAAATTTAATACATTCAGTTGTAAGGTTCGCTAAAATGCGTTTCCCAGTTTCAATGGCAGATTTATGCTTTTACAGTTTAAAATCTGTGTATTTTATAGTTAAAACACAAGTCATTAAGTTATTATCATTATTTTGCTCAAATATGTTACTGGAATACTGTTTTGAGGCCGCCTACTTGTACTTTGGTCGGAAAATATTATACATTTTACACTGTTTGTAGTTGATCAAAAAGATTGTTACATACATTGATACATTGTTAAAGCAGAAAGTAGTTTATTCAAATGTTTATACTCTGGAAATGTATGAGTTAATTACTTTTACTGATAATACGTCCAAACTTTTACTGAAGTAACCATTCGAAAACAGAATATTTTCTTGTACTTAACATTTTTTTTAATTAATCTAAACATCTGAACTCTTGACAAAATAATCCCTAACTTTTGGTCCACGTTATATCTTTTTCCAGAGCTTTCGACTTCTTTGTCGAAAGCGTCCACGCTCTTAATCCTGCATAACTTTAAGCCTTAATATAATGTGAACAGGTGAGTTGTATATAAATTCACCCTCAGTACAGTTGTCATGAACGGGGAAATTAGCTACAGAGACCAAAACTGTTTTTTGTACCAGGCTGTAAACATGTTTATTTCTGCTGTGAAGTTGGACATTTGAACATGGGGACTTATGGAGACTGACTCACTTCTGGAGCCAGCCTCAAGTGGACATTAGAGGAACTGCAGTTTTTGGCGCTTCACTTCACAGAGATGGGGGTTGCTGCTTGGTGAAAATACTATTTCTAAGTTCATAAATGAACTTTCACCCTGATCGGCATACTTGTTTTACCACTAGTTTTTGTGACGCCTCCCTTAAAGTCAGCTGTGCAAAGATATATAGTGTGTGTGTGTGTGCGTGTGTGTGCGTGTGTGTGTGTGTGTGTGTGTGTAAAGAGGGAGAAAGTGATTCCTCAGTCTGTCGCTTCAGTACCTTTAGGGCAGTACAAGCCATAACAAGCAGGCTACGTCTTTTATATTACCTGCAGCTACGTATATTCCTCCCACACACACCTAAACATGAACATGCCTCTATAATACAAACAGTGAATCAGTGTTATATATGCTGAATATGTGCACTGATACAGTTCACTTCGATAAGTATCTGCACGTTTCTTTGCAGATCAGGAGGTAAAAGGTGGAGTCTGTGGTGACGTCTCTGTCTGCTGTGCAGCCTTTTCACTGGGGGAGTTTAATCGCACTCAGCTCTGCTGGCAGCCCAAACATTTGAGTTCAGAGAGGATGAATCATGCAGCAGAGCGTCTCGTCTTTTCTCATTCTTTAGCTCGCATTATGCCTGAAGTAAAGACCTGAGAGTGACCGGTTCAGAGTGTGTTATCAGTTATAACGAGTACACAACACTTCCAGATATTTTCCAGATGTAGTCTGCCAACAAGGCCTCTGTGCTGCTGGAAGTAAAACCACGCAGGTACGACCCCTGTGGGATCATCATGCTGTGAGGCCTTGTCCTCAGACCCAGAGAAAACAGCCTCTGAGCCAATGGGAGAGCAGAACTGCTCTCACTTGGGATTTCACAGGAGGGTCAGGACAGAGGAATTAGTGTCAGTCAGCTGGAGGTCTAAACTGAGACGCAACAGATGACGTCGCAAAAACCGTGCCCATGTGTTTGCTTCAAGTGATAGCAGTCCAGTTGTGGTTAAAAACCCTGTTAAGTTGCAGCTTTGAGCAAATGAAACCAAAGGACATTACTATTACCACGAAGGACTTGAGTATGCCACCTCCTGGCCGGGTGTTTCTCATATCTGTGCTAAGCGGAAAAGTAAACAGATGGTGTGTGAAGATCAAGACCCGAGCATGTCTCAGCAAACTGTGTAACACTTTTTGAAATGTGGAGAAAGCATGTGGTACAAGTGGGGCAAATCTTTAGAAGTGCAAACTAAAATAAAGAAAATTCATTGTTGCATACCTCTGCTTGTAAATATTACATTTCGAAACATGTTCAAAGCTCACTTCTAACATCTTGATTCCTAAATGTTTGACAGCTTCAGCTGAGTTTATCCCACAAGCACAAAATGTAACATCTTCTATCCTCGGGGCGTTGATTCAGATAAAGGAAAACGCCACATAAACTCTATGTGTTGAACGAGTCATCTCCTTATGAGGGTTGGCTGGGATCACACCCACCGAAGAGCCCCCTCTAGTGCATGTCGTCTCCAGCATTTAGGCTCACCCTAAACTTCACGAGCTGGGCCATGTAAACACAGAGCGGCCGATGACGAATGCGGATGCGTTAGGCCGATGAGGATTACTCACTGGAGGGTGGGCATACTCCAAGGGGGACGGGGAAGGGGAAGGTGGAGGTGACGGGGGAGTGGGCTTCGAGATGAAATGTGAGAACTCTGGATCATGTCTAAAGCATCCGCTGGAAGGAGGAGCTGCAGTCGCATAGTGCAGATGGGTGTGAAAGAGCAAAGGGTTTAACTCTTTGATTCGAACACAAGATTATTATTACGAGTCTGATGTCGGCATCTTCCTCTTAAATTAAAGTCTCTCACGATGCCTTCTGAATTCTCGCCCTTAACTTGATCTAACACTGGCAGCACTGGACCGACGCCAGAGATTCTTGTCCTGCGTACAGCTCTGAAACTCTGCAAACTATGATCACATAATAGAGTGTTGTGACTTTGTGGTTTAGCAGGTGGTGATTACTTTTGTTTTCTCTATAACAACGTCTCCCTTCCAGACGCTCTCCTCTTTTTAAAGGCTGGGACCTTCAAGTCGTTGTTGGGATGTCTACCCTGGATGTCAAAGGTCATTTGTTTGTTGTCGCCAGGTGTCTGTATATGTGTCGCTCTTGCATACTTCACAAAGAGCTTGTAGGGTTCAGACAGAGACAGGCGGACACATTGCTGCTTTATCCAAAGCTGAACTCCAAATGTTCTCCTTTCTCCGGGCCTCCCTATTCCTCCCTCTTCTCTTTTTTTTTTTTGTCTCTCTCTCTCTTTCCTATTCGATCCCCAACATGCAACATAATTTACAATCAAATGTGCAGAGCAGCTTCAGAGGAAATATTACAAACAGCTGAGAGGGGAAAGTAGAAGCATGCCAAGATACATTCCCTAGTCCTAATTCAGATGATAGTCTGAGAAGAAGAAATTATATTTAGTTAATGGAGTTCATTAAGGTGGCAACATGATGAATGTAACTCCACAGGGCATGGATAGTGGTGGATGAGGATGAACTTTAGCCTTTTGTAGGGAAGTTAAAACTCAAAGTGAAATGTTGTGGAGAAGATACTCCAATAAAAAGCTTTAAAAAAAACTTTAAAATAGCATTTCTCTCTGGAAACTAAGGAGCAAGTTGTTGATTTCAGGTATATTAAACTTGGGACTATTGAAAATAACTGTTAAAGTGGCTATAATCGATATGTGTATCATAAAAATATGGAAACAATGTGACAAAAAGGTAAAAAGCTTTATGGAGCTTTTTATTGAGTTTGAGCTCATTGTTAAGCTACTGTAAAACTCTGCTCAGCACCAAACAGGTGAACATAGTGAAGCATTTAGCAGCTAGAGAACCAGATATTTCCCTCAGGAGACGGTAGAGACCATTGGCATATCAACTTAAAAGGTGATGATATGTCAGGTTTGTGTTGTGTTGTGGTATTGTGAGTTAAAGTTCATAAGAGTTTCCAAAAGTCAGGATGATCTCTTTGTTTCTTTCCAAACAACAATCCAAAAATGTCTTCAACAGTTACTCTAACCTAAACATTATACTGAACACAGCTGCTTTAGTCTGATCATGTGGACCAGTAGTTTTTCAGATTGTAAAATGGTTTTTCAGACAAAGTGAGCTTCGGGGAAGATGCCATTTTCCTTGGTTTTTCCATTTAGCTCAACAGAAAGTTGGCCTCATGCAGGAACTTTCAGCCGACACTGGAGAAGAGGTCTGTGATCTGTGCAGAGCGGGGATACAGCTTCAGTCTGTTTTGGTTTAATCCACAGAAAAATAAGTTTAAAAATGTTTTAACTTATTTTCTGACTAATTATACATTTGTGCATTCGGCTTTAAAACCTCATCTATGGGTACATTTGAAATTTAATTTTTTAATCCATCAGTGGTGTCATATTTTGCTGTGAATTGACAGTCAGGTCAGAGTGACCCTAAATACACATCTGGTGTTGTTTTATTTGTATCACCTGCTCATACCTTTAAGCCCAGTCTGATCCTATGGTGCTGTCGTCAGACTGGGCCTTCCTCTCATCTGGGTCGTCTGAAACTTTCTTTCGGAGAGTCCTCAGATTGGTACCAGCTGTGGTTGTTGGCTGGGTTCAAGCTGTGGGAGGCTGTGGCAGGCTAGCGGGGAGGAGCTCCAACATCTGGAAAAGAAGGAAAGCTGGCTGAAACACTGAGACAAGAGCCTGAGCAACATGAACACTCTGTGAGCAGATCCTGCTGCTACACTGTTTGCAAGTTCACTGCTTGCTTTATGTAAATAAAGGTTTTCAGGTACAAGGGTTGTTGGCTTTGCTTTAAATGACAGCCTGTGAAAAGTTCATTTCTTTTAAATGTGTGCTGCTGCTGTAGGACGGAGTGGTTGAGACAGTGGAAAGAGCGGACTGCTGTTTTTAAGATCTGACCCTCTGGGCCTCTCCTAATGTAAGAGCATGTCTAAACATGTGGGAGCCGCCTGTGAGAGGAAAAAAAAGAGGAAGGGGGTGGAGGTGGTGCTTGTGCTGGTCAAGAAAAACTTAAATTCCTCTTTAGATCTGCCCATTTTAGCTTTTCTATAAAGTTAAATACTGAATGTCTTTCTCAGTGAAATGACAGATCACGTTTCCTCTTCAGTTTCTCTGTAGTTACTTTCTAAAATTACATAGAAAGACATTTTGTCACTACAGAGTTGAAATGTTTTATAAATAGTCTACAAATGTAAAAAGTGCCAAACACTGGTGATGAATTCCTATAGCTCAAGGGTGCGACCATAGCTCCAGTCTAGTCCTGAGGACAATGAATACCTGTACTAAAAGTTCATAGAAATGTATCCAGTAGTAAAGTAGGTAGGAAATATCACTAAAAACAAAAAAAAGTTAACCTCATGGTGGCAGGAAATGTCAGGGGCTAACCAAAGTCAGTTGGATTCATCCTCTGAAGACCATGAATATCTGTGTCATAACAATCCATCACAGAGTTGTTGAGATATTTAGTAAGTTTTGGACCAAGCGACAGGCAGATATTACCATATAGAGCCACCAAAGTCAGTAGGATTCATCCTCTGAGGACCATGAATGTCTGTGCAAAATGTCATAACAATTCATCACAGAGTTGTTGCGATATTTAGTAAGTTTTGGACAAAGCGACAGGCAGATATTACCATATAGAGCCACTAAAGTCAGTAGGATTCATCCTCTGATGACCATGAATGTCTGTACAAAATTTCATGACAATCCATCATGTAGTTGTTGAGACATTTCACTAAAAACAACAAAAAAAAGTTAACCTCATGGTGGCTTCATGGGAAATGTCAGGGTCTCACCAAAGTCAATAGGATTCATCCTCTGAGGACCATGAATCTCTGTACAAAATTTCATCACAATCCATCACATAGTTGTTGAGCTATCTAGTATGTTTTGGACCAATCGACATGCAGACATTGCCATTCCTTGAACCACCAATGTCAGTAGGATTCATCTTCTGAAGACCATGAATGTCTGTAAACAATTTCATTACAATCAATCACATAGTTGTTGAGATATTTAGTAAGTTTTGGACCAAGTGACAGACAGATATTACCATATAGAGCCACCAAAGTCAGTAGGATTCATCCTCTGAGGACCATGAATGTCTGTCCAAAATTTTATCACAATCCATTACATAGTTGTTGAGCTATCTAGTACGTTTTGGACCAAGTGACAGGCAGTTATTAACATATAGAGCCACCAAAGTCAGTAGGATTCATCCTCTGAGGACCATGAATATCTGTTTCATCACAATCAATCACATAGTTGTTGAGATATTTAGTAAGTTTTGGACCAAGCGACAGGCAGATATTACCATATAGAGCCACCAAAGTCAGTAGGATTCATCCTCTGGGGACCATGAACGTCTGTAAACAATTTCATCACAATCAATCACATAGTTGTTGGGATATTTCAGTAAGTTTTGGACCAACCACAGGCAGACGTTGCCATCTCTAGAGCCACACAGCTTGCACGGCTAAAGAAAGGGTGGGTTGGACTTTATTCCACAGCTCAAAATGTGGGTAAACTGAGTCTAGGTGGATTTGTTTATAGCTCTGTGAGTCAGTCAGAGCACAGCGCAGGAAAGTAAGAGTTACTGTAGATGTCACGTTTATTTCTAGTGAAGTACTGCGTTTTATCATGCCATGGTAATTATACGTTATAGCCTGCTAAACTTCCAGCCAGGCAAAGTCAATATAATTAACTCGTCTCCCTGCCATTTTGCTCCTCGTTGCTTGAACTTGCCTCAGTTTTTGGGCCTTTTTTTACTCTTTTTAAGTATTGAAAAGGAAAATGGTAACAGCAGCAGCAGCAGCAGCAGCAGCAGCAGCAGCAGCAACTTGCACATCAGAGCTGCAGCAGCAGGGAGAGCGTTGCCTGGGTTTGTACAGCAGAGGGATGGAGGTTAACAGAGCGAGCGAGGTACTGGCATCCCACCGGCAGGCCGGACAGAAGGGGCATTCTTCTCTTCGGATCCCCTCAGTCGTCTCCTACAGACCACAGTTTGTCAGCCAATCTGCCCACCGTTTACTGAGGAAATGTTCACTTAGTTCAGGAAGTCTGGGGTTTCACCCCGTACTTTTGATTTCAGCAGTTACTCAAACAACACGGGGGTTATAAGTCAGGTCAGAACAACATAGGTGGGAACTAGGAAATCCAGGGGGGACTTACAGTCTCAGTTCACCAGTAAGTGATATATAAACACTTAGAAAAACAGATTTAAGCATTATCTCTGATGCTAATTGACAGATTAATGATTTATTAAAGGTAATATTTGATTTAATTACATGATCATATCTACAAAAGTAGTAAGTATTTTCTATTAGCTGATTAATTAAAATCTCTTAAACTTCTTTTCACTTAATTTAGTAGTATTTAACAGTGGCATCACTGGCAAATTATGGTATTATAGAGAAGAGTACGGTGCAACGATTAGTCAGTTAAATTATTTATTAACCATTTTGCCTATTTTGATACTAGATTCATCACTTTGAGTCATTTATTTTCTTTAGTCCTCTGCAACAGTAAACAGAAAATCTTTGGGTTGTGGACAAAACAAGATATCCTATGGGCCAAACAACACATTGATCCACTCAAAGAAATGATGGTTTAATTAATAATGTAAAACAAAATTATTTGTTTCAGCCTTAAGTTGACGAACAAGAGATGAACAATTCAGAACCATAAAAAGGTTTAATTTAGATTCATAAAAAATGCATCTTGTGTAATGCTTAAACAAACCAAGTTGTCACGATAAAAAGATCTCAAGGTCTCCAGGATCCAAAAATCCAGTTGTAGTCTCATTTTGTCTTTTGTCTTTCACCTGAATAAATGAATATTAATCATAGACAAAATCATCTCAAAGTCCCCTTTAGCATATTATATTTTCATGTTTAGTTCTCGACAATCACAGGCAGTGAACTTAAAAGTAAACAAAGTGAGAACTTAAAGATAGATACAGACTTTCTATGAGTCCACCGAGGACACATGATGATTCTGGATTATTCTACGGTATATGTTCTTAGGTCAGTTGACTTGAGGATTGAGGATTCAACTCAGAAAACCAACATTTTTCTGATTATTTGTGATGTTTTACATTTTGAATTTGGCCATAGCGTTCAGCACAGTCTCGGTGGTGGTGTGTTCCTTTAAGCTTCCCACAACAATCAAGGGTTGCACCAAGTTTGTGCAGCTTCACTATCGTCCTGCAGGGGAAGTACAGAGCACTCTTCACTGCAGCTTCTTCTTGGCTTTCCTTCTTGATGTGCATCAGGTCAATGTAGACGATTTGATCCAACACCGCACAGAGGAGTCCACCGTGCAGAGCGCCTGCTATCCCACAGCTGAACACGTCGTAACCTGGAACAGACACACACAGATATGATGTACAACCTGCTGGATGAGGCAAGACTACCTGGAGTCTGGATTCAAACTATTGTCTGTGTTTCAGTCTAGATAATATTTCTTCTTCACAGGCTTCAAATTCTTTTACTTTTTTGGTTTCCCTACAATTATTTTTAAAGGATTTAACTCCTACCAGTAAACTAATCCAGCAGAAACCGTCTAATTTGGAAAAAAAAAGGAATTACACTGTATAGAAACGCTCACATTTCAAAGCATTGTCAACACTCCAAAGTGAACTAGACTTAGGGCTTGTTGAAACATTTCCCAGCGAAAACTTAAATCAATCACACCACAAATTAACTTGCGGAACCTTTTAACATATAACGTTTCATACCTGAGAGGTAGAGGTTTTTGATGGGAGCGTTCTTTGCCAGCGTTTCAGCTTGGAAACGATCTAGAGAGAGTACATAGCTCCACGTTGTGCATCCAGGTAGTGCATGTTGGTCAACCAACTGAAAAACAAGACATACAAATATTAATCTCTATAAACAGATATCTGCATATCAATACGCAGTCTTTAAACTGAAGATTTTGGCACCAGAAGCGTTCTGGTTTCTGTTTGTAGTCCGAGTTGTCGTGAGCAATCATGTTTGAGCTGGTTTTGGTTGCAAGAATCCACGTAGAGAGCAAAAGACGTGGAATGCATTGGCTAAGATGCAATCTTGGAAACCATTGGCTATCATCTTAAGATGATTTAGCATATTATTACCTTTTATAAGTTATTTTCATTGATATGTAGTTAACTGTTTCTCATCATTCTTTCTATTTAAGGTTGCTAATTGGACTACAGAGCAATCTTAGCCCAGGGAGCCATTGTCAGACGACAGCTGATTGGTTCTGAGATTGTGCCATATTGTACAATACAGTCTGATCAAAGACAAACAACAAACATATGGAATTATATCACGGACAACCTGCAGGAAACCCTGTTTTTAGATAAACATACGTCCGTGTATGAGAATCCTACCTTGTCTCTTATTTTCGGGAACAAAGTACAGGCCCAGTAGTGTCCTTCGAATCCTCAAACCATTCATAGTTCACCATCGTCAGTATTGTCATGCAAGATTTCCCTGCGACCATGAAAACCAAAACATCACACCTAATCTGTACGGACACTTCGACACGTTCTTATTCACAACAGTAGAAGAGGTAGTGGGTGTTTGTACCAGGGTGTCTTTGGCAGAAGGCATTGTTATGAACATCATGGGAATATTATTTGGTGCTTCCTCTTTGCTCAATGCAAAGAAATCCTCCATTCTAAAAAAAAAAAAGAGTAAAATTCAGGTTGTCATCCTTCAGTCAGAGTGGTCTGGCTGCGTTTATGAACAGTGTGGTCACATAAAATAACGCATGGGTTTGGTAATCAAACCCTGAAACCTGACTGATCCTGTACTCCATCTAGAGGACGAAAAAGGGAACTTAAACTTGTTAATTGAATACGTTGTTGCTGAGAAGAAGCCTACACTGAGAAGTAAGTTTTGACTCTGTGAATTTCAACTTCTAATACAATAGCACCACCTCGTGGTAACAGAATGCTGCCTCTGCATTTAGTGTTCAGTGAGATCAGTCCATGTCATTGTTTTTGTAAAACCAGAAGTTGGTGGACTCGAGGCCCAGCTCTTCGTTTACTTCAATCAAAGCCAGAGAAGACCAAGAACGACCTTCTGCCGTGTTTCATCATGTTGAGTCTTGAGAGTTTCTATTCACCATGAAACTTCCTCACTATTTGATTCATATTTAAGAATCTATCCATTTCAGTAAAGAGCATTTGTTGCTCACATGGTTTGACTTTAATCTCAGAGGGAAGAAGTTTCTGAAAGGTGGTGAAGATGCCGCAATTTAACACAACCACAGGTGCATGGCCGTCAGCCCACCAACACCACTACCAATGACGATGACATCCAGGTTCTGGGGAACCTTGTTGAGGTTTAAACCTGAACAGAAACATATAGAGGTGAAGGTAATGTGGTAAAATGTATGTTTTTTAGTTCAGGCGGGGTTTAATAAAGATGCCTTGTAAACGTTATCTCGAGCAAGTGCTCAAACATCTCCTAGTCATAATCTAATTAAGATAAGGCACACAGATGCAAAATGCTGTACTTCTAGGAATACTCTAAGTATAAATTAGGTCTAATCTAAATATCTTTACAGCCTGCTTTTACAGCCACACCCGGACTCATTTGAACTGATGTTGAGAAACAATTTTAGTGACTGCGAAGTCACCATCTTCCACCCCATTAAGAGTGATACAAAAATAAAACAATTTAAACATGCTGCCCATTTTTTGAGATGTTAAACATTCTCTGGAAAACCTGGAATATTTTGAGAAGTATGAACAACATGAATGAGAAAAGTAAAAAATCTAATTAAGCTAAAGGTAAGTGGAAGGAAATGGATGGGTGATTGGTGTAACTAATAAACTTAATGATGGCCAGTTTTATTCACAAATATTTAGTCATCAAATTAATTGGTTTTCTCCACCTCAGCAATCTTATAAATTTAGGATATTTTAGATGACTTTAATCTTTCATGTCAATTGTTAGACTTTAAAGTTTTATTTGTTTAACTGTCAGACTCAGGATAGAGAGTTTAAACATGCAGCAGAGCCAGAGTTGTCTTTCTTATTTACCTCCTCCTTGTTAAACCCCGGTGCCTACATTACCCACAATGCCACTCAACCAGTCATTAGTTCAGTCAGAGATTCAGGTGTGTTATGCTAGTAGCAGCTAATGTTACCTGTAGAGGTCTGGTAAGATCACGTCTTTCTAACTTCGCACCTCCAGATTATTTTTTAATTTTCAGACTTGTAGTCTTAAAATGACTCAAGTGACATCACTTGAGGTAATCTGTCACACCTTTTGGAGCCAAAAAAAGGCTAAAACGGATGAGGTTTCATTACATATTTGTGATCTGAGCATCAAAACTGATAACATCCTTTTGCCCTTTAACTGAAGCAGGAAGTTTCAAAGTTTAGAGGTCATTTTGACCTCAGTCGGTCACAGTGTTCTTGGAAAGAGGTGCCGTTGTTCAAAGGTGCTGATTAGGTGCTGATTAAGTCATTGAACTGGAGTTGTTGTCCTTATGGAACCATTAAAGGCCTAATCAGGCCAAACATTTCCTTCACCACAATAACACTTGAATGAATTACACCTCATCAATAATATTTCTTCTCTGAGGGAGGATAACAAACACAAATGTAGTATGTAACTTCTATGATTTATGAGACAGTTTTCTTCCATGCTTGGACTTTGTAGTTCAGTTGACCTTGAGCCGTAGATTTAATCTGAAGCCGGCGATAACATGTGAGTAAACCTAGTGTTCACATACTGTAGATTCATATATGTTTGAGCACGTTCAAGTGCATTCGTATGAGTTTTTAATTAAGTTTATTGAGCACATACAGCAGAAAAATGCAAATGTGTAATGCTGAAACAAACCAAGCTATCACAGTAACAAACTGTAATCTGTACATACATCTGTACAAAATCTTTGAGAGGTGATACAATGCAATTATTCTAATCATGAAGTATTTATTGGTATCTATAACTCGCAATCGTATTTTACATAGATCAGTGAATAAGACAATAAAATGAAGACAAATCTTTCTCCTCTGTACCTCTGAGTTCACAGTCACAATAAGAAAAGCACTGCAGGCTTCTTAGAGTATTGAAATTAAATAGTAAACATGTCACTTCCCCTAAAATGACGCTTTATTCAAGTCAGGCAAAACCAGGAAAAAACTGAAATACTGAAAAGAAGCAAAGGGTCCCAACACCAGCAACTGAACTTTAGTGGCAGAGCAGGTCGTCCACTGATCAGAAGATTGGTTGTTGGATTCCCAGTTCTAGAAAAGTGTCCCATCATCTCTGTGGGATTGAATGAGCAGCCTTCTGATGAGCAGTTGCCTGCGTGGCAACCAATGCCGTCAATGTACAAATAGGTGAATGTGATTTGTACTGGTTGGAAGAACTCTTTGGCATATTGTATTTTCATGTATTAACATCCGTTCCTTGTAACTATTGGCACTAGTATGTGGCAACTTTGTAATATAAGTATACAGAATACATCTGGGACTCGGTGGTGGTGTGTTCCTTTAAACTTCCCACAACAATCAAGGGTCCTTTTTGCACCAGGTCTGTGCAGCTTCACTATTGTCCTGCAGGCGAAGTACAGAGCACTCTTCACTGCAGCTTCTTCTTAGCCAGCTGAGCCATCTCTTTGGCTTTCCTCCTCTTCAGCTTCTTCTTGAGGAGGAGCAAGTTAATGTAGACGATGTGATCCAACACCGCAGAGGCGCAGAGGAGTCCACCGTGCAGAGCGCCTGCTATCCCACAGCTGAACACGTCTTGGCCTGGAACAGACACACACAGGCATGATTGTACAACCTGCTGGATGAGGCAAGACTACCTGGATTCAGTACCACTAGAAGGAGCTCCCATACCACCATAGTTTGAGAATCACTGCTTTAGTTGATGCTTCTCCTCTGAAACCCTCACATTTCAAAGCATTGTCAACCCTCCAGCATCAAGTAAAGCATTGACCATGTTTGTAATGTCTCATACCTGAGATGTAGAGGTTTTTGACCGGGGTGTTGCACCTGTTCCTTGCCACAGCCTCGGCATGGAAACGATCTAGGTTGTGCTCAGCAGAGTACATAGCTCCACGTTGGGAACCCAGGTAGTGCATGTTGGTCAGCGGGGTCGCCACATCCTGGAAAACCAACTGAAAAACAAGACATCCAAATATTAATCTCTGTAAACAGATATCCGAAAGTGAATGCACAATCTGTAGACGAGGCTGGTTGACTGGTTGCAACAATTCCATGTAGAGAGCAAATTAGACAGAGATGATTCAGCTTTTTATTGACTTTTGTTACCTGCAGTTTAATGTAGGTCATCTGTATTGATATGGAGATATCCGTTCATAGAGTTTAGCACAAATCTATCTTTCTTGTCATTGGACAATTGGACTATAAACGAAGTCCAGAAGCCCAGAAACATTGGCCATTGCACTAAAGGCTAAATTGCTAAACAGCTGATGGGTGGTTCTGAGGTTATGCAGTCTTTAATCAAAGACAAACATCAAACATATGAAATTATATCATGTATGACAGAGAATCCTACCTTGTCTCTGATTTTTGGGAACAAAGTACAGGCCCAGTCGAAGAGGTTCTTAGCGAATCTCATTTTGTAGTTGTAATATTCATCACCCCTTTTGCGCACCGTGGTGTCCTTCCACTCCTCAAACCATTCATACTTCACCATCGTCAGTATTGTCATGCAAGATTTCCCTGCGAACATGAAAACCAAAACATCACACCTAATCTGTACGGACACTTCGACATGTTCTTATTCACAACAGTAGAAAAGGTAGTGTGTGTTTGTACCAGGGTGTCTTATTTTGGCTTCTGGGTCTTTGGCAGATGGCATTGTTATGAACATCATGGGAATATTATCTGGTGCTTCCTCTTTGCTCAATGCAAAGAAGTCTTCCATCCTGAAAAAAGAGTAAAGTCAGGTCAGTCTGGCTGCTTTTATGAACAGAAACAAACAAAATAATGCATGGGTTTGGTAATTAAATCCTGAAACCTGACTGATCTAGAGGACGAAAATGCGGCTTAAACGTAATGTTCCTAAGAAGAAGCCCACACTGAAAAGTTTGGCCTCTGTGAATTCCAGTTTCTAATACAATAACACCACCTTGTGGCAACAAAATGCTGCCTCTGCCTTTAGTACTCTGCATACTTACGACTTGTCCATGTCGTTGTTTTTGAACGACCAGAAGTTGGTGGACTCAAGGCCCAGCTCCTCTTGAGTTCCATCAAAGCCAGAGAAGACCAAGAACGACCCTCTGCCGTGTTTCATCATGTTCAGTCTTTCCTGAATATCTGGTAATATAGGGAGGTTTCTATTCACCATGAACCTATTTGATATATTTTAAAATCCATCCATTTCTGTAACACGCATTTCTTGCTCACCTGGTTTGACTTTAATCTCAGGGGGAAGAAGTTTCTGCAAGGTGTTGAAGATGCCGCAATTTGACACAACCACGGGTGCATGAACCTCCACTTCCTCCTGACCTTTCCTCACTTTCACACCTGTGACATGGCACAGAAAGGACGTCTTCAGTCAGTTACTTGTAGAGGATATTTCCTTTTTAAAAGGTGAAGAACAAGCTGGAGTCTTGTCTTACCATAAGCCGCTCCCTTCTCATTAACCAGGATCTGGGTGACGGGAGCTCTGACCAGGCAGTTTCCTCCATATTTCTGAATGGTGCGGATGATGTGGAAGGCAATCTCACTGGCACCACCTTTAGGGTAGTAGGCACCTCGTTTGTAGTGATGAATCAGGAGGGCATTGATGAGAACACTGGAGTCTTTTGGAGGAACGCCTAAACAAACATAGAACGAAGGATGTCTTTGCTATAACTGTCCAATCTTCTCATCCAATTCTATATAGTAATTGGTTTTCTAATAAACTGTTGGACCTACCATAGAAAAGATAAGAAAAGATGACATGGAGATCCTTGTTGCTGGTCAGGGTGTTCACGTAATCTGTTGCACATGTGCCAGAGAGGCGGAAGACTGGGGTGACGAGGTTTCCGATGCCTGACTTCAGCAGGAATAAAGACACCCACTGTGGGATCAGCTTCAGAGTTGCCAGGTAGTGGGTCTTCTTAGCTGAAACCTGTTGGGATGGTCATGATTTATAGTTTTGTTGTCACGTTTTAAATGAAATGTGTGTCTACCCGCTGACAGTACCTTCATGATTTTGAAGAACGTCTTGATTGCCTCTGTGTCATCAGGGAATTGCTTCAGCAGATGGGCTTCCATCTCGGTTTTACCGGAGAAGATGGTGTATTCTCGTTTCTCATCACCCAAGCCGATTTGGATCGTGTCAAAGTGTTGATTTAATTCCTGAAACTCCAGCTGGCCCTCAGAGATTTGGTCAAAGGCGATACGCAACAGACTGTTCTCATGGACCTGACCGATGTAGTGAAGCCCTGGAGAACAAAGACCAGAGGAGAGGTACATGGTTTATTGTTATTTCATGTAGATGTTGAACAGTTTATAGGATTTGGAGCATATGTGTCTCAGCAATGGCTTAAAGTTGGATAATCGTGTCGTCAAATGCAAACTTTTTGAGTTCCAGCCACTAAATTATAAGGATTTCTTACTTTTCTTTTAGTTTTAGACTGTTGTTTGGACCAAAGACATCACCTTGAGCTTTGTAATTGTGATTTCTTTCACTGTTTTACTGTTTGTTTTACTTTATTCTCAGCAACCACCCAGGCTTTCTCCCTCCCGACCCAATCTGAACTTGTGTTAGTAGTAAACCCACTGTATACTGTACAGCATATATGATGGTGTCACACACTGCTGGCTGTAAACATATCGCATATGATCGTACTTTATCAGGTTGTACCTTGAACACGTCCACTGAAAGTGCTGTGGTGTGCTGCTCGTTACTCTTGTAAAGGTGCAAACTCCTCACTGGGGTCATGTATCTCTAAATTAAGAGTTTTATATGATGTTTGTCTATATTTGGGTTCTTTATATGTATTTTGTAGCTATATATAGCCTTTTTCTGTATCCTTAATTGTTTGTTTATGTCATGTACATCTGTATTTATTAATTTGGATTGTATAGCTCTTCATTGGGCTTGGGTATTCTGTCGTCATTACCTTTCAGCTCATGACATTTCTCATTTTTGTGGTTCATGCACAGATTTATCATATATTCCTTTTGCTGATTGGTGCTTGAGCCTCATCTGTTTATATAAATTACTATTTCTGCTGTTTGGACTGCACCAATGATGGGTTCTAGCTGAAAAATACTATTTTTCTATGAGTGCATGGTTCGTTTAGATACTTAGGATGCATGAAAACTGTTTAAATAATTAAACTATCTATAAAATAATTAAATAAGGAGCTGCTGTTGTTGGACAGTTAGGATACACAGTGAAATTACAAGCAGTCTTACCGACATCAAACTCAAAGCCTTTCTCTACGTAGGTGTGACAGCAGCCTCCAGCCTGGTCGTGTTGTTCCAGCACCAGGACTCTCTTCCCTGCTTTGGCCAGCGTGGCTCCAGCCGTCAGCCCGCCGATACCACTCCCAATGACGATGACATCCAGGTTCTGGGGCACTTTGTCGAGGTTGAAACCTGAACAGAAACATACAGAGGTGAAGGTAATGTGGTGAAATGTATATTTTTAGTTCAGACACATTCAATAAAGATGCCTTGTCAACGTTATCGAGTAAGTGCTGAAACGGAGATATTCAAATGTGTTACACAATTGGGTTACACAATAGTTTGAAGGTTGTGTTGCAGACCTTCCTGTCATAAATACCACTAACACAACCTCCCAGTCATAATCTAATTAAGATAAAGCACAAGATGCTAAATAATTACTGTACTTCAACTGTTTCAGGTCTAATCTAAATATTTTTATAGACTTTGAACTGTTCTTTCATCACTAGGTTAACTTTTTCTTTAAGTGTTTAAAAACACACCCAGGACTCATTTGAATTTTTAGTGACGTTCAGGTTCAGGTTCTTTAAATATTGTATGATATGGTTTGTTATTCTTTAGACAAACTGTTAGGACGAACCCACATAAATTTGAAATTAAAATACATAACAGCATGGTAACAGTTGCTAGTTAACCAGTGGGGACTTCAGGATATTAGGACACATTTTCCAGAAGATGTTTTGAGTTGACAGAAGATAAAATGATACATGTGAAACTATGTGAAATGTGACAAAATTAGTAGAGTTTTGTTCCGTAAATTCTCAATTTTCACACTAAAGCACTCCGTAAATATACTGTATTTAAATTGTTACATAATGTACATAGTGTGTTCTAATTAGAGATGGGCAGCAGGTGTTTTAATTAGATCATAAGAGGATTAGGGCCACATGTGAAAAATGTATTTCAGTTCTAAATTTGAAGAAAACTAAACAAACAAAAAATGAATTCAGATTGAGAGTTTTAAAGAATAATTAGAATTTTTTTTTAAATACATTTTTTAGTAAAAAAAAATATATTTTTAATATATACTGTATTTACTTTAAAAAATATTTAAAGAAATTAAAAAATAATAATAATGAATTACCATTTAAAATAATAATTGAGAATTCTTCGAATAAAGTCAGAATTTATATTTGTCATCTTTTTTTCCTTTCCTAAAATATTTTTTTCACGTGTGGTCCTAATCTTATTCCAGTAGTTTGTAGGTGACGGGGAGAACAAGACGAGTAACTGTGAGTAAAAGTATTCAACAGTTCAATAAAGTGGAACCTCGTCCACAGATCCTTGTTTTAACGTCACATCACCTGCAAAGTGACTGAGAGTTTGGAGCTTGTACAGTGATGTTAAAGTGTATTTTTGGTATGTTATTATAAAAAGGAAGTATCATTTAATTAATTGTTCCCACTTTTTATTTTGTTTTTTATTATTTGTGGGAATATTTAGTGTTTTTTTCCGGTAGAAAACTCCAATTGACACATTAATATTATTGTTCATTCATTTATTCAAGTAGTACTCTAACATTTTAATATTATACTCTAATTGTTGAATGTATGGTATCTCGATAAATTAACTAGTAAAGAAATATTCTTCATTATCAAAGCGTCACATTTTCCATTAATTGTCGTGTTGCATACACTTTTACCTTGCTTGATGACTTTGTCCCGCTTCTTCTGATCGAACTCTCGAGGTCCCGGAGGTCTCACTGACTCCAGGGAGAAAGGGCTTGGTTTCCCAAACAGGTACCAGTAAGAACCACCGACCCATATAACCACCCAGACTAAGAAAATCAAGAGCCACATAATGAAGACGACCTAATGAATCTTCTGCAGCAGCGTTGGTCTATTCTCAGCAGTGAGGGTTTTATTCTGAGCTCTGCTCCGATCGCGAGGCTCCTATTTATTATGCCGAGTGCCAAAGTACCTGAGAAGAGGTGTGGGAGTTTGACACTGTTCGTGTTATGACGAGCAATAAAGATAAAGGGATTATTCTCTTGATGATAACAGAGCACAGATTTTTTATCCCTTCGCTCGTTTTTACCTCTTTGAAGGAATTACATTAAAGCACAGAGAGAGGCAGTATTATGTAAACACAAGTTATGTAATATTTATTTATTTAAGTTATTATTTTCATGCATTTTGTACCTTGTTTAAATCAAAGTTACTGCTACACTACAAAGTGCTTCCCAGGACAGACAAGCAACATAAATTCACATCTACAAACATAAAAAAAATCAGTGCATGATTACTTTGTATGATTGCTGATTGTTGATTCATTCAGAAGTGTTCAAAGGAAACTTGCATAGATTAGATATGCCCATAATTGCTCTTATCTGATAAGGCAATTAAGATAAAGCATTCACTAGTCATCCTAGACTTTATACAGGCAGTGTCCATTTGTAACAGTCAGCATATTCAGTCAGGTAAGGACAGAGCTGTTGATCTTGGGGAAACAAGTCGAGACATTTCACTGTAATATCACTGTACTTCTTTTCCGAAAGAGGATAATTAACTTAAATTTAAAATGTAGATGCACAAGTTATATGATCTATGATCTATGTGACAGTTTCCATGCACGGACTTTAGACTTGGACTTTGTAGTTCAGTTGACTTTGAGCCGTAGATTTAATCTAAAGCCGGCGATAACGTGAACCACAACAAGCTGTGACAGATAAAAATGTAAACTTTAAAATTGAGCTCTTGACTTAACATTCTGGAAAAAGAACAGGCGTGATTAGAAAAAAGGGAAAGATATGAAATATATATATATATATTTGAAGGTTTGTTGAAGAGCTGATGCTAAACCGTGAAGTGGAAGAACAGTGAAAGTTGTGACAGTGAGATCTGAAAAAGCATTAATTTCAAAACTGATACGTTCACGTAATAACTCAAACTTTCACCACTTCACCAGCTGTGACTTTCTCACATTGAGTCAGCTTTTTCACTAGCAGTTCAAATGAATGCAGCTGATGCATGGGCTGAATACAGTGCTGTGAAATCATCATAAATCATCATAGATTTACATACTTATGAGGGAAGCAGAAACACTTTTATGAAAGATATGGAAAAGTTGAATCAATGTGAGAAAGTCCCACGTGTGGTGAACTTTTTGAAAGTTATTATGTGTCCAGGTGAAACTATGAATGAGCAGATAAATGTAAACAATTAAATAAATGTAAAATCAATCTGAATATTTTGAAGTTTGAATTAAGTTTTTGTCAAAAGTGCCAAAAATATGAAGGAATAATATAATATTAAATAAAAACATATAATATAAACCTGGGAGTTTAAAGTTTGAAGGGTGATTTTGGCCTCTGTGCTGAAACTTTGACATTAAAAAAATGATAAGTTCGATAAATCACAAAGGTCTTTTAAAACGATAAGTGACTATAAGTAGGTCACAATATTCTTGCGGACAGGTACAGCTCGTCCAAAGGTGCTGATAAGTGCGTCACCGAGAGGAATAAACTGCTTTAATGCATCAAACAATAAAACATACGTTGTGATTGTGTGTGTTTTTAAAAAATGACACTAATTGGATGTAGAGCTCGAATTGGAAGCCGCTGGAATAAGCTTAAAGACTTTGATACAGGAAGCAGCTCCGTGTCAACAGGCCACAGCGAAGAAATCCTATTAAGAATTAGACTAAGCTGCGGCTGCACGACCCCTTTTTGACTTTGCCCTCTGCTTTGTGCAGCGACACAAGTGTCAACTGCAGACAACAACATACCGTCAAACCTGTTGAATATTAACCGATGTCACATAATGAGATGAAAGTGCAGCAGGTGTGCGATAAAAGTGAGATATTGAACAATATGAATGATGACAGCAGTCAGGTCAGGTCAAAGCTTTGTACAGCTATTTGAATTTAATTACAAACATGTTCATATCAACAGGTACATACAGTGATCCAGGTACAGATCTTAGTTTTCTCACTACTGTACATGTTTTATCCACGAGAACGCTACAGGAACATTACAGAAATGTGACCGGCTCTCATAAAAAACATCACGACTTTTCCCCTGGACGTACGTGTGCTATGTTATTATACAGCCTCCCTTGTCTCCCTTGTAGGGGTTCTTTTCATCCGAGACGCCCTTGATCAGCGGGTCGTTGGGTGACAGTTCTTCCACAAAAGCAACTGTTTCTGCACAGTTTGCACCCACCTGTTGTTCAGAGGGAAGATGGAAACAAAGGTAAGCAAAGCAAACTGTCTTCTTAACAGGCAAAGCTACAGAAATGCACAATTTAAAAGTCAGAAATTAATTTAGCATTAATGCTTTGCAGGGTTTTGGTGGTAAAAAATTAAAGATGACACTGGACAGATTGTTCACAAGCGATAGTAATTAACTCACTGGTGTCCTAGGTGTGTCAACTTCCTTCTTCAACTGTGCCAGCTCCATTTTCAGGATTTCCTTATCTGTCATATCCCGAGCCATCCTGTCTGTAAGAGGAAATCAAGAAATGTCAAAACAAATGCCTGAAAGTGTCTAAAGCGGATTCCCTTCAATGTTTCTTTAGGTTCAAATCTTTCAAAGACTAAAAGTCTCATCAGTCTTTACCTGCTGAATGACAGGATCCCCAACAATCAGAAAAAAAGTGTTCGTTCCTAAGAGCCTTCCTTCTTGTCCGGTCGCGTCTTCACACTGACTGATCCTCGCCGTCCCACTGCTCTTCATCCCGGCTGATCCCCTCCCCTGTTGCTGGGCTTTCGGCAGAGGTTGGCACAGGATTGGACCCTTGATGTCACCAATCCCCCGTGATGGGATTAAACAATCAGGAGACGTGACCCCTTAACAGGAAGGAGGAAGGAGGAAGGGACGAGAACACATCAGGGATCTGCAGGCGGAGAAAGTGAATGTGTGAACATCACCTTGCATGGTGCACATACTAAAATACACACGGTGTGAGCTGTATGAACATACATGATGAGCTGGGTTCATTGTGTTTACACATAATAAGCCTTCTGCCAAGAGGAAGGAAGCCAAGTCTTCACCACTGATTTCATTATAAACTTTAATCTAAGTCTATCCAATCAGCTGCTGTAAGTCGTACAACGTCATTTCAGAGTTGGACTGCTGTTTTTGTAAGATGTAATAAGTTTAATCATACAGATTTGTTCCTGCATTCTTGTTTAGTAACATGTGTTTGGGCTTTGTAGTGTAAAGTAAAGCAAAAACATGCAGGATAGGGGAAAAACTTTATGTATACAGGCACCTTACCACAAGAAAATAAGAAAGAAATACATAATCACAGCCACTTCGTTACAGACACTACAATCTAAGTTTCAGTTTCAAGGTTTCAGGATTATTTGTCAAGTTAACACTGTCAACAGCTCAGCATTAAGAGAAATAAACTAACAGCACTACAGAGAAGAATAAAACAAAGCTAAAGAATAAAATATGAAACTATAGAATTTTAGGTAAAGAAGAACAATTTAAAAATACAAAATAAAATATGAAAAAACATACATGCATATTTACAGGTATTGAAATTAGCTGTATAAATACACATGATATCACATGATTGATGCAGCAGCTCTGCTGAGATGGTAATGTTCAGTTATGACTGACGCTGTCAGCGAGGAATTAATTTAACTAGACGTTGCCTTGTCCTTGTCCAGGATGTACCCCAACTATCGCCCCAAGTCAGCTGGGACAGGATCCAGCCCATTGTGACCCTGATGAGGATGTTTGTAAGTTTGCAGTGGTGTTGAACTGAATCACATCATATTGTGAGCTGTTTCTAATATTCTAATTTAAGGCCACAATATTAGAAACACCGTTCAGTAGAAGGCAGCACAGTGACCTTTCTGACTCCCTGGCTTCATGAAATGAGAATTCATACCAGGGCTGTTGCACTGGATCATGTCAAGTGTTTATATAAATATTGGATTTAACATAGAAAGAAGAAAAAGCAGTTTGAAGCACCACAGAGCAAAAAATGGTGTTCATGACTGAAGCACAAAAACACTTAGAAAACAGATCTTCATCAAAGTGACCAGAGATGCATGATGGTGGGAGGGGTAGGACGGTATTTATAGGAATGTTTGGAAGTGGCACGGAGGTGGTGAGGTGTGGTCCTTACTCCAACATCCAGCCCCCCATGTGGAGGCTTCTTGTAAACAGAAATAGTTCCAGTAAAAGTGAAGACATCATTTATTTATTGTGTGCATCTCTGTGCTAATAACCTCCAACTGACATTTCATCTGAGACATGACGAGCTTCTGATCCTTAACTAAACCTTCAGAAGGACTCACAGTAAGCCATTTTCAGGATCTGGGTTAGTCTCATCTACTCAAGATTAACATGAGATACGTCACTGTGGATCACCAGCAGGGTGGAGACGCTGCTGGTCATTATGAGGGCCTCGTATGCACCTGATGAAAAACTCTTTGATGTGTCTTATTCTAGTCCCAAACTTTGGATCACTTTTATTGTCAGACTGTGAGCAGAATGTCTCATTGACACGTTGATGAGTGCAGAAATGATTAATCAAACATTTTGATTAATATATCAAGCATAGTTTTCTGTATCCAGCCCCTAAAATGTTAGAATCTAATATTTATTTCAGTAATTTATTTGTAGTTTGTTTGTTTTTGGACTGTAGTTTGGACAGAATCAGCTAACTACATGTTTCGTTGGGCTCTGGGAACTTTTCATGGATCACATCTCTGTGTTTACACATACCTGGCCGATAAAAATGATTTTGATTTTGAGGTAATGAAAATCATCTTTACTTGTGTGTCTTGTATATTTAAGAAGTCAAACTAAACAAAACAAATAATAATAACTTTATTTATATAGCACCTAGAGTTTTACAAAGTGCTTTACAGAGCAGTAGACCCAACAGAAGGCAACACAGTGTAAGAACGTGTGACACTGCATACTGACAGATTCAAAGATAATAAAAGAAATTATTTAAGGACGATTAATAAACATAGAAAATTTAATAGTGAAAAGATTTTTAAAAATTAAATGATAAAAATAAAGTGAAAAGATAAAAAAGATAAAAATTTTGAAAAATTAAAATAAATGCAAATAAATATAAATATATATATAAAATTAAATAGATGAAAAAAAAGTTTCAAAAAAAGATAAAAATAAAAAATACAAATAAAAAATAGATAAAAAAAATTAAAATAGTTAAAAATAAAAAATAGATAAAAATAGAAATTACAAATAAATAAAAATATAAAAATAAATAAAAATAGATACAAAAAATAGATTAAAAAAATATAAAAATAGATTCAAAATAAAAAATAAATAGCATCACAAAAAGATTATAATCATATAATACATAATATTTGTGGTCAATTTTTTAACATTTTTTTAAACAGCCATTGAACCAAACAATACTTGATTACAAGCTAAATTAATAAAGTTAATCACCTCTAATGACCTTTAATTGTCTGCAGTGACACGTGTTCGCCTGCAGGCGGCACCGTCCAACGTTTGTTGAGTCTGCTCCGCCCACTTTGCCCCGTCAGCCAATAGTAGGCCGTCTACGCTAGAACAGAAACTTCCTTCAAAATAAGAGCATTCGCGTTTGAATCAACGCTACCTTCCCTTCTAAAGGAAGACGCGTGCTTTTATTTCGACACGCGTTTATACGTGGGGTGTTGTGGCCGGAAGTGGCTCGCTGTCAGCTTCGTGTCGTGGACGTAGCAGCAACAATGGCGGCTCCCAGCAGGAAGCAGACGCTCCGGTTCCTGAGCCAGCTCGGGGCTTTTATTCTGACCCGGTTCGGGTTCTGGAACTGCTTCAGCATGCTGATGCTGTTCGCTGAGCGCGCGGACTCTAAGAGGTAAACATGAACGAGGCTATCTGAGCTACCTGAGCTAGCAGCAGCTGCAGACATGTGCAGAGTTTGGATCCACAGCTGCTTCTTGTTTAGTCTGCTCTGTCATTTACTCCAGCTTTAATCTGGGCACTGTTTCAGTCTGTGGCCTCACTCTGAGCAGCCACTCCTCTCTGATGATCCTTTAATTACAGCAGCTCTGTGGCATCACCTGACATTCCTGCAGAGCCAGTTCATTTCAGCTGGTTCATTAACTTCAACTTTATTTATTTATAGAGCAGCTTTCACACAGATCTGTAAAGTAAAAACAGAAGTAACAGTTCTTAAGGTAACAGAGCAGCTGCATGAAAAACTACAGATGAGAAGAAGAGTAAAAACAACAAGGAAACAAATAAATAAAAAGAAAAATTAAGACCTATAAGGTAACAAGCATAATTTAATAACAGCTGCAGTAAAAGTAGATAAGACCTGTACAGTGAATAAGTACCAGAGATAAAAGTAACAGGGAGTGATCAGGACATGCAAACTCCAGGTAAGCTCCAGGTAAACTCCAGGTAAACTCCAGGCTAAAGAGTTATGTCTTAAGTTGTTTTTTAAAAATGTCCCTCAGATCCACAGGCAGACTGTTCAGATGCAGAGGATCTTAAGGATTATCATTCATGTTTGGGTTTAATTAGATTGTTAATTAGGGGATTTTTTTAATTAGTACAAAAAGTTGATCATGTTTCTCCATTTTATTGATTTATTTAGTTATCCTCACTGTTTACATTTAGTCTGTTGCATATAAATCTGTATATACTGTATACTCAGCAGTCGTTTACCCAGTTTACAAATATAGATAGATACACATGTCCATATATAATCTGTATTTATGCAAATAATAGTTATTTTTATGTTTAAAAAAAAAACCCTAATCATTTCAAGTCTGCACTTAAACCCACCTGTTTAAAATCCCATCTGATTTAGTTGCATTGTCCTATTCTAACCTGTTTTTAATGTTGTATTCTTGTAATTTGATATGTTTATGGTTCTTTTTGTTTGTTTCTGTTATTTGCTGTCTACTCTCATTTATTGTAAGGTGTCCTTGAGTGACAGAACAGCACCTATGAAATAAAATGTATTATTATAATTATTACTACCTGTCATGTCCCTTGTCTTTTAAACTACTTATGTCTGTACCTGTATGTACAATTGAGAGCTGCAGTCACACCTGGCCAATAAAGTGACTCTGATTCTGATTTAAAGGTCCGGTCTTAAAGTTTAGGCCACAGAATATGCTTAGAAATTATGTTTTCATTAGTGTGTAATCGTCTACAAATAATAATTGTTATGAGTTTATTACCTCAGATTAGAATGAACCTTTTATTTCTTCCTCCTCTGTACTGTAACACTGGCTCTAGACTTTTGCGTGTTTCGTGGCCTGCTTAGATTCTCCTACATGGTAGGAAAGCGAAATCTTAGACACTGCTCCTTCAAACAGATGTTTGACAGCTGTTTTAGGTCCTTTTGGGACGTTGTTTTGGGGTTGGCTGATGAATAAACTTATCCAGGATGGATGCTGAATAAATTTTATTTAAAGCTTTGTTTCTTTGTCGTCTCCAGGAAGCCGGACATCCACGTCCCGTACCTGTACGTCGACATGGGGGCTGCAGTGCTCTGCGCCAGCTTCATGTCATTCGGCGTGAAGAGGAGGTGGTTCGCGATGGCCGCCGCCATACAACTCGCTGTCAGCACTTACGCTTCGTATATCGGAGAACAGGTGCACTACGGGGACTGGCTGAAGGTGAGTCACCGTCTGTGTTTTTTTTATCAGAGAGATTGATTGTAGCAGAAGCTCACAGCTTTGAACTGTGTCACCCTGCAGGTACGGATGTATTCCAGAGCGCTGGCCATCATCGGAGGCTTCCTGGTTCTGGCCAGCGGGGCGGGCGAGGTGTACCGACAGAAAGCTCGCAGCAGATCTCTGCAGTCTACTGGACAAGTTTTCCTGGGAGTCTACCTCATCTGCGTGGTGAGACCTGTAGATTATTTTTACGTGGACGGGCTCGTTACATTTCAGCCGAAATGAGAGTGACACGAGAGTCAGAGAAAACATTTTATTGAAGGTCCGGTGTGTTCCACATCTCTGTCACCCTCACACATGAACTGACACTTTGACTTTGGACTCTGGAGCCGACAGGATTAAAATCGTTTTAATGTCCGGGCCAGCTGATTCAGACATTTGCATACCGACATACAGCTCCTCCACGTAACGCCTCGATAAGAGCAGAGCTGCAGTTGCATGTGTGGAGGAGGAGAACATCTTGTTTTCAGGTGATTAAATTCTCATGGAAACATATTTCTAAATATCATATACTGTAGATAGAGCCGGTTAAATCTCACACTTGGACCTTTTTATGATGCTTTTTCTTGTTTTGGACTGATGCTCAGACAAAAGAGACATTTCAAGGCGTCGCCTCAGGCTCATCGAGATAATCAAGATAGTAACATGTAGATTAATTAGTCATGATTTCAGCTAGAAATACTTGTTAGTTAGTTAGTTGGGGTCATCTGGAGCTCAGTCCATCTGGAGCTCAGTATGGAGTGTGGACTAGTGGCTGTAGAGGTGCAAGGTCACCTCCTTGCCACTGCCAAGGTACCAGAGTCCAGTGTAGTTTTAAGTAACGCAGTACCACTTTCTCTCCACTAGGTGTACTCCCTCCAGCACAGCAAAGAGGACCAGCAGGCCTATCTGAACCACATCATCGGAGGAGAGATCACCCTGATGCTGCTGGAGGTGCTGTTCGGTGTCCTGGCTCTGGCCTTCCTCTCCGGCTGTTACATCCGGCTGGCGGCTCAGATCATGGCCACCGTCCTGCCTCTGGTGATCCTGCTCATCGACGGCAACCTGGGCTACTGGCACCACACCCGCAAGGTGGAGTTCTGGAACCAGATGAAGCTGATAGGACACAACGTGGGCATCTTCGGCGCCGTGCTGATCCTGGCTACAGACGGTTGAAACAGATGACTTTCACAGACCTGAAGCGTCCGTCTGCGCGGGATGAGATTGTCTCAACGCTGCCGTCGCTTAGTGACCTCTCAGGGTCCAAACACTCCGAGCTGAGACTGTTGGATGTAAGCAGCGTCGACTGTCTTTGCTTTTGCAAGAAATAGAGGGGGAAAAAAAAAACGAGAGCTTCCTTTGTCGCAGTTTAATAATTTATTGAGACACACGTTTACATTTTTGTCTCTGTTAACGCTCTGAAACACGACACTGAGTATTAGTACTTTATACCTACAAGGAAACGACCCTCTGCTTCAGACATGATCAGCAGTTTGATAATGTTTTTCAGTATATGATTAAAATATTTCACGAATAAAGGGAAACTGAAGATTTAACTTATGTGGTATTGTCTATGAAATGGGAGCTGTACGTTTGGTAATAAACTTTCATTCATGTTTTTATTAAATAACTCAGTTTAGTTACAAGATAGGGCGCAAAATGACAGATTACTGTTCATTCTTAAGTATTTTAAAGCTTAATATCCTGTTGTTATGCAGCGTTGTTTAGCTCCGTTGGTAGAGCATCCGTCCCATGTACGAAGGGTTTGATTCTGACCTGCATGTCATTCCCCATCTCTCTCTCCCCACATTCCTGTCACTACTTCAGCTGTCTCTGTCAAATAAAAGCTTGAAAAGCTTTAGCAGAGATGGGGAATGACGTGCAGCAAAGGGTCACAGGTCGGAGTCGAACCCTGGGTGGCTGCAGCAAGGACTGAGCCTTCGTACATGGGGAGGATTTTCTACCAACTGAGCTGAACAACCCAATGATACTCTTAACTTTGATAATCTACGAGCTCTCTCCAGTGTTGCACAGGGCAAAAAGCTGAATGTAACTGCTGCCTCGTGGATGAATGAGCGTTTGTAAATCAAAGATCTGGGATTGTCCACAAAGCTAAAACTAATGCAATAAAATCCAACCTTTGTGGAGGACGGAGTGTGCATCCTACGTACGAAGGCTCGGTTTTTACTGGATTTGACTCCTGAGGCCTTTTGTCTTCCCGTCTCCGTTCAAACTCCTCCATACAGTTGAATCAACAGCATGGACTGTTGTATTACACAGCATTAGTTTTAGATTTGCTACTAAATGAGACACTATTTTCTTGATGCAGCTGTTTCGGTGTAGATGTTAAATAAAGATTTTAATGTAGTTAAACCTGTCAGGTTTTTATTTGTTTGTTGTTTTGTCGTGTTAGTAAAGAGGCTACAGGTGAAATATGTATCCGAGTTTGTCAGACCAAAGAAGAAAGTGTTGTTAACCAGTTTGAATGCTAAAAAATATCAACAAGTTTATGAAATTAGGTAACAAAATCAGGTAGAAATAAATTCTCAGCTCCAGGACTGTGGGGGGAAACACTGAGCTGAGATGAATTAATCTCTATCTCACTGCTCAGGGTGGCCTCAGTGTGTCATCGAGCCACCCTTTAAGGACCGCCCACAAAATCCTGGACTGAAAATGAAAGTCTTTCCACGTGTTTCCAGCAAGAAGACTTTCAGCTCCTACAAGAAAGATCAGGACAAGATTAGAGGAAGAGCTAGATGGGTTTTAGAGATGTCAACTGCTGATGGGAACTTCAAAAATGTTTGAAGACTCACTCACATTTCTAAAAATCAGTAAATTAAATCATGTATCTCTCAGGGTTTAAAGGTCAATTTTCTTTGGACGTTGTTGGACAATAAGGAGATCCATAGACCGTGTGGTCTGAGGCCTGGATGAAACACGATATTTTGTGGTTAGCGACAATCTATTATGCAACAACGTCCAATAGTCCCGGAGCTCCTGGTCATGAGTAAAACACATCATTTTTCTTGTCTGTCTGACTCCGAGTCACTCGCACTTTGTTTGTTCTTACGGTTGTGCTCTGCTTTGACCAGGGCGCCAATCACAGCGAGCATCACGGTGATGGTGATGACGAGCACTGATGCTGTCTCGGTGATGCACAACCGACTGTCCAGCGACGCCAAAGAGCTCCCGGCGTGCTGGGCAGGAGCCCGGCAGATGATGTCCTTGTAGTCGTACACATGCAGATGTCGAACACGCTGGATCTTGGCGAAGACGCGCTGCAGCTCACAGTCGCAGGTCCAAGGGTTGGAGGACAGGTGAAGATGGGTGGTGCTGGTGGTGGCGGTGGTCTGCAGCTTCAGGAAGGTCTTGAACCTGATGTTCTGCAGCTGGTTTCCCTGAAGATCCAGCAGAGTCAGACTCCACAGTGGAGCCAGAGCTCCCGCCTCGATCGCCGAGATGTTGTTGTGGCTGAGCAGCAGCACCTCCAGGCGTTGCTGCCGGACCAGCAGGCCGTCTTTGAGCACGTTCAACCTGTTTCCCTCCAGGTTGAGGTGGCTCAGTCGAGACAGGCCGCTGAAACCTCTGACATCCATCGTCCGGATGCGGTTGTAGCTGAGGTCCAGTTTCTTCAGGTTCTCGAAATCACTCAATGAAGTTGGGTCCAGGTGCTGCAGAAGGTTGTGGTCCAGCCGGAGCTCCTGAAGGGAGGACAGACTCTGAGAGAAGTCCTGAGGGAGGCCACGCAGACGGTTAAAACTCAAGTCCAGCCTCTCCAGAAACTGAAGCGAGGACAGAGACTGAAACAAAACATCAGACATCAACATTTTACTTTTTACTCTACTCAAAGAATCGATTAGTCAGTTGACAAAAAATAGTTTTAATAATCCGTCAAACCTTTGAAAAATTTTAGTTATTTGTCAAGAAGAAATGCAAACATTTCCATTTGTTTTAGTTTGCTGAAGTACTGCACTTGAGTACTTCAATTTGAAGTACTTGTACTTCTTCTACATGATACTTCACTTCCATGTCTGACAGCAAAACTTAATTTTACGGTAAAAAACTGGCAGCTGTGGTTGTCAAAATTTCAATGATTATGGTATAACTTCTTCTAGTATTACGGTATTAGTACTTTTATTTCACGTTTCAGGCGTTTTAATCCATATTTTACTAGTTTTACCGTCAAAAGAAACTGTTTCGACATGAAAATACATTAAATATTAGTGTTTTACTGTCATTTAAAATACTTTATTCTGTGTGAATTCCCTCAAAATGCCGTATGAATAAAAGTTTTGTCAGGAGTTACTTTACAGAACATTTGAAGAGCTTCTGGGAAAATAATCATGAACCATGATTAAATGAATTAGTTGCGGTCCTGTATAACAGTAAAACAATAAAATCCTGCTTTTACATTCATGCATGAATAATAATAAAATCTAATATCAGAGCATATTTTTCTTTGTGTACTTTTCCTGATTATACTTCCAATGCAGGGCGTTTACTACTTTGCAGTGTGGTATTGATACTTATATTTGAGTAAAAGATCTGAATACTTCACTCCACTTCTCGTTTTATGTCATCGTAAATTAAAAATCTTTATTTTGGACTGTTGTTTAGACAAAATTAGCAATTTGAAGACGTCACTTTGAGAACATCTCACATTTTATACACTGAACATTTAATTGATAAATCAAAAGTAATACTTAAATTCTTCGTAGGTTATATACATAAACAGAAATCAGTTCTGCATCATTACATCTGTTTTTTTGGTACCTGTGGCTGCAGAGTTTGGATGCTGTTGTTGGACATCAGCAGGATCTTCAGTGACCACAGCCCCATGAAGGATCTGCTGTGGACCTCCGTCAGCTTGTTCCCGCTCAAGTCCAGCAGCCAGGTGCTGTGTGGGACACTCGTGGGGACCCAGACGAGACCTCGAGAACGGCAGTCCACCAGGTCGGAGGATTCGTAGCAGAGACAGTGGCTGGGACACAGCTTGAAGCTCGGCACCGTGCTCAGGAGAAACGGCAGCATCAGCATCAGGCAGAACATCGTGTTTTATTCAGAGCAGACTCATCACTCCCATCCTGTCCTGCAATGTTTCTTGCTCCAATGATACTGATGTCATTTCATTAAATTCCCTGAGAGCTTACATTGAATATTCCTGATTAAATTAGAGATTAAGGGCTTAAACAGATCGTCGCCACATCAGGGGAACAAACCTCAGTCTGTTTGGACACTTTCCTGAAATAAGGATTTACATCTGCTGAGTTATTTTTAAGTGTTTCTGCATCACTTTACACACACATGGATTTTTTAAATAAGTAAATCCTTGAGTTAATTATGAGACTTTTTCTGTCCCAGTATAAAGAAAATGATCTAGAAATTAATTCAGAGTATCTTTTGCTCTGTTATTTGGCAGAAATATTCACTGCTTTGATATTTAACATTCGATTAAACCCTTTCTGAGCATCAGAAGCGTCTCATATGTGAATATTTTCATTTGTTTTGCGCTCTATGAACTCAAAATTTTGAGGTTTAAGTTCTGATCGTCAGACAAAACTCGACATCTTGACTTCAGGATATTTTTCCACCATTTCACAGACAAATCTGATTGATCAGTAGTTAAAATTATAACTTACAGATCTACTTTTAATCATCAGAGGACAAACTACCATCAATCCACGAGCCTACCTTCAATTTTTAGGAAGTATTCCCCAGATACAGACGATAAACTACATCTTTTAATAAAAGATTTCACACCACTGATTTTCTGTCAAGTGCTCTTTGTCACCCAGAGGACAGCAGTAAACAGCACGAGGAGAGCTTTAGAGAAACCAGAGGCTTAAGACATTTAAATAATTAACTTTAACAGTGACACGGAGGCATCACAATCACGCTCCCTGACAAGAAACCCGAGCAGCGATCTGCTGGACGATGTGGCAGCCGGGCGCGTCAGTTTAGGACGACAATGTCAAGTTCTTAAAAACAAACCAGAAATATGCAAGATTTGTGTTTTCGCCTTAAATATGACACAGAGTCGACACATTTCCCACCCGTTATCTCGGGGGTTAAAACCAAAAAAAGTGATTGCACGTCATGTTTGTAAAAAAAAAAATCAAAAATATCAAAAAGTTGTTCAAAATTACAGTATTACAGTCAGAATTTTTGTTACTTTTATTTTAGAAAATGTCCTTTAAAGTGTGGCATTTCAAGTCACATTTAGTTTAAAATACAGAAAATACAGACAGTAGAACATGGATACAGCAAAAAAGGGACCAATGACAGAAAATAAAGCTAACAAGCCTTTCTGACTGCTCTAGTTTTCTCTTTTTGAAATGGAACTGAAGGCAAAAGGAAGGAGGGCGGAAAAAGAAAAAGGTTTCAGGGACAGGGGGGAGGAGTGGGGGCAGAATGAGACAAGTTAGTTAAGGAAACTATGGTTGCTTTATGGTTCATGTTTAAATTATTCTTTATAAAGTCTAATTTAAGATTTAATCTTTCCTCTTTCTTTTTTGTCTTTTTCATTTAAATTGTATTTTGATCTTCTGGATCCAGGGCCCTCAGCGCTCCTCCTTGTGGTCTCAGACTGAGGACAAGGAATGCCGACTTAGTCTGGCAGTGGGAACAGAACCACCCGCGTCGCCTTCCCCGGCCGACCCACACTGCCAACTCAAGAAGATAAAGTGGAGTCCTTCTGTGTTTGCTGTGCTTGTGAACGCTGCATGGACTTCTGACTTTCCACGTCTCTAAAATGTTTCTCGACCTGCGGAGACGAAACAACACTTTGTGAAAAATAGTGGACATCGGTTCTGTGGAAAAACATCTCTAAACCGCCTGGAGGAGCCCGGTAACACTTTGAGGGTTTGAATCAGAGTTGACAGTGAGTTTGACAAATCTCAAAATAAATTAAACACAAACAGTTTGGATTCATGCAGGTGGAGCAGGTGTGGGGCTGAGAAAGGAAGCGAGGGTTCGACCTTCCCTCTCACTTTTCATGTCACGTGCACGACAGAAAGAATGAAGCGAGTCTGAAACGGTTCTCAGGCTTTCATATTTAAAACCCAGCGTGACCGCTGGAAGAACTAGAATCACTGGTTGGACGACACATTGTACAAACTAGTCTGTTTCAGGCATCCTCCGTGTCACATAATTACAACTCCGCTGACTATTTCCACCCACGAAACCGACAGACCGCTGCGTGTGTGACCTTGGCCTGACTTTACGTCTGGTCGGGTGACGTTGCGTGAAGCTACGCCAGGAATTATGTGATTTCACCAAAGGCTGGTTTTTAAGTGTTGGCAGAGATTTAGATTCAGTTACGATGACGTCACGATGCTACACATCGTTATAGTCAATATTTGCGGCATCTAAAAGGACCACCACGACACACGTGTGTGTGTGTGTGTATCGCCGGTGAAATATTAAGAAATGAAAGCATACTTACTATTTTCCGTACATGGCTTAACGCGCTCCCCTCTTTGCCTTTGCAGTTCTCAACCTGGTAAGGCGGCGAGATTACGACGTCGTCCATCACAATAATGTTCTTCTCCTGCCATTTACAGTCTTTGATGCTGCAGAGACAAAACACAGTGAACGTCATCTCACCTGTGGCTCAAAGTCGCTTTGACTCGTTTCAAACATTTAGCTTCATTTTCTTTGTTATGACGGCTGAACGCAGCATCCATGTGACTATTTCTGTGTCAAACATGTTGCGTAAATTAATGACAGAAGTATCAGGATACTTGTCACGTGGGAAGTGAAACCAGATCCAACAATAGAAGTTTCATAACGCTGACTCTTCTGAATCTTCTACACGTTATAAATACCTCACTGATTAAGCTATGAGAAGTGAAGATTATGATCACAATGCTGAATCTGTCCAACAAAACGGGGCCGCACCCACACAGGTGTCCAATAACTGTCTAATGCGGGGCTAACAGAGTCCGATCAGATGTCTGACACTAAAATCTGAAACCAAACAAACACGTCACAGAGAGAGCCTTGAGTTTGACAAAGTATGACTAACTTCGTCTCATGATAAATACAAATAAAATAATCGGCGAGCAGACTCGACACACGCTGACTGAAAGATATTTAAGATCACCAAGATTGATCTCTTTAAACTGGCCTGGGATCAGCTCTAATCAGCAGAAACGGGACATGAGCATTAAATCTGTCGCCTCGTTTCCGCAGACGTGTCACTCAAAACAGAAATGATTTTTAAAGCAATAAAATCCTCGTCTAAGAAGACAGGAGGTATCCGGACGGCGAGTTTACTTTGGCAGATTTAACAGTGAAGGAGAGTTAAAGTCAAGAGAATAATAATAAAAAAAAAGCATTTCATCCCCTCCTACAATATTTTCTTGGACACTCTCGCCTCGTAAATCAGCAGCTGCTTCTGCTGAGTTTTGTTTTAAAAAGAGTTTTCTTTGGAATTTTTGGGGGTTTTAGTCCTGGGATGACACGACGTCTTCACGAGTCCTAATATCCAAAGACCTGACTCAGAACAAGAGTCGAGCCTGTGTTCAGTATTTCACTCGTTACCAGCTCTAATCACATGGTGCATCATGATCGTTGCAGAAATGAAAAGGTGGGACATCGTGCTGCTGCCGGTGTTTTCTATGTATTTGGGACTCTTTAGGTCGACCGCATTTCGGATCACATCTAAATATTCTTTTCTCTACTTTGTGTCTGACTGCCGTCGGATCTCCTTCTAAAATAAAATGTGCGTGTCGGGTTTAGTTAGGTTTGAAACGGGTCGTGTCTGGTCAATCTTTACGGTTTGAAATAACCCAAAAGGTGACACAGATCGGCAACACTGAGCAGGGTTAGCGACTCCTCCAGTATGACGAATCTCTTACGTTTTGTGAATAGTCTGGAATAGCTGTTGGCCCTCCACAGAAACCCCAGCACTGATTGCATAGGCTTGGGACAGCTTGTCCTCCTTTTCTGTCCGTGCTCGATTGGCAAGCTGTGAAGAAACGAACACAACAACAAAAAAAAGACATTCTTAGTGGCAAACATTATCCAAATAAAAACTGATTTTTCTGCAGTAGTTCATATTTCTAGACTGAATACATCATCACGGACTGACAATACTAGGACCACTCCTCAAAATGAAGCCTCACTTGGTCCAAATTCAACAGCTATAACACTCTTAATACCAGATTTCATTGTGGCTGGTAACTTATTTAATAGAGTATCGCCTGACCCTCGATGAGTTGAGAAAAGTGTCATATTTACGAGGTATTTGCACTCAGGTTTAACTTACAAGATCAATGAAAATCAAAGTTATGGCTTTGCTGTCCGTTTGAGAAACACAGACTTGAAAGTTTAACTTGTAAAGCAGATGATAATCACCTGAACGCACCATCGGATGTAGGAAACGATGAGCTTTCAGTGACATGTTCAGAGAAAGTTTTAGTTTAGAGGGGACAGAAACAAAGCTTACCTTGCTAACATTCAGTGATGCTAGTGGGGGTGGAGTCTCAGTGCGGTCATTTATTATGTCCACATCAGAAACATAGGCTAAGTTGATCAGGATGACGTCGTTGAGGTTTGGCTTACCGCTGGAGGAAGCACATTCTTCGGAGGAACTGAAGTCAAGGCACACAACTTTCAACGGCAATACAATCGCAGAAAAAAAACACAAGACGACCATTGAGACGTGACCCCGCGGCGAACCTGAAGCGCCGCCTGAACAGAAGACGCTTATGATACGGAGAACACTGGCTGTGAACGGTGGTGCCTGTTACAGCGAAGCAAAAAGGCAATGCTGCCACCTATAGTAACCACGGATGAATGAATGGAGACTTGTTAAGAAATGTGGGGAGGAATACGTGCAGGAAAGCAGGTGAGTCCGACTGATTTCATGACGTGCCTGAGATCTGGTGTCTTTTAATGTTTCCGGGATGAAATGTGAAAGGAAAAACATGCACAGAAACTACAATTTAAATGTTTTCTTTGACAGAGCAGAGCATCAGGGGTTCGACTCCCCTACATCTCCTGTAACACAGGTGCATCTTGCCGGACTCGCCAAGCTCTCCTCTTGTGATCTTTAATTCTGGATCTTCAGGATACGACCCGCCGTGACCTTAAAACCTCGTTTTTGAGCCGTCTCCTATAAGAGGAAGCTTCACGTCTGAGCTTTTCCATCCTGACTCAGGATGAACTTCATGTCTCACACACACTCATATCTATGAAGGCCTGTGAACTGTCAAACCTCCTCCCTGTGTTAGCTCCATTCATTCATTCATTAACATTACACCTTAACACTCAAGTGAGTGTGTAAGCCACTTAAATGTTAATACTTACACACACACACACGGGTGGGTGTAGCCACCAGGGAGCTAACGTCGGTAGTAGTAGTAGTAGTGATGGACCAACCTTGAATCACGTCGAAATAAAAAAACCCATATACACATTATAATATCACGTGAATCGAGTTTACATGTAGTAATAAAAATAAATTAAATTAAAAAGGTAAACACCGTTAATTGAGGTAACAGCAGCATCAACGGTTGACGGAAACTTAGCACGTTAGCCGAAGCTTGTAGCGTGGATCCCATTCATCGCGAGCCCCCCCCCCCCCCCCCTTTTTTTTTTTTTTTTTTTTTTTTTTCATTTTTTTGAAAATAACCGTTAGAATTTAGAACGCGCGTGAGCGCCTGTGTGTATATATATATATGTGTGTATATGTGTGTGTGTGTGAGAGAACATTAACGGCCAGCCGGCGCGTGATGTGCTAAAATGTCAGTTAGCCGTTGGTGCTAACTAGCGACCGTTGGTGCCTGTTGAGAGCACACACACACACACATTTATATATTTTTATATATGTGAGCGCGTGTATAAATATATATATATGTATATACACATATGTGTGTGTGTGTGTGTGTGTGAACATTAACGGCAGCCAGCGCGTGATGTGCTAAAATGTCAGTTAACCGTTGGTGCCTGTTAAGAGCACACACACACACACACATTCACATTCACTCACACACACACACACACAGCCATGATGCCGTTGCCAGATAGTGATCCGTGTTGAGGTCCGGCAGATACAATGAAGTGGATTCAAAACACATGCACTCACTAGCGGACATCGTTAAAACCCGACACGCAGACGGATGTAACGAGGATGGGCGACGAGCTCCGGAGGGTGAGATTCGTTTTTTAAAAAAACGGACAAAGATATGCAACTCAGCCACACTCCAATTACGCCTGCGCGGATCACTATTTGACATATTTTCGGTTACCCTACAGGCCCTTGCAGCCAGGCAGGCCACAGCGAAGCCGGCCGGACCGCGGCTCTCGGAGCGCGGAACAAAAGGATACTCAGAGTTAACATCTTGGACTGGTAGTCAAACGCGACCACTTCTCCCTGTAGACGTTGGCCCAAACAGGTGAGGCAAGAGACATGGCTCCCGACGCTGAAATACTCCCCCGGTCCAGGAGCCGCCATCTTCTCCGCCAGGAAACCGGAGCGCCTGCCTTACGTAAAGTCGACGCGATGCCGTATGGAGACGACGGCCGGGGCGTGTCGAGCTACGTAGGCGTTATGGTCATTTATTCATAATACGGCGGCTTATGTGTACAATTAAATCTACTTAAATGCACGCTAAAGAGTTAAATCACCTGCTAAATACTGTAAATGTGAATTAAATGTTGATATAATTTAATTAATCGAAGAATAAAGTTGTCGCTTTGTCTCCCGCTCTCCCCCCTCTGCCGGTGTAACGGCGTTACTGTGCTGTGCTGTACCAAGCAGTGATGGGAAGTTCGGTTCTTTTTAAGGAGTCGGACCATTTGACTCAAGTTCACCAAGAAGAGTCTCCAGCTCTTTCAGCTCCAAAGTGGTTTTATAATAACACTTATACCTTTCATAATTCAACCAAATTTGACTTATGATTTGTATGTGATTTTGTTCATAATAGATGGTTACTTGTTTTCATATGTTGTATGTCAAATGTTTGTATACCTGGAGTATTATATAATTTCTGATATATGTTTAAAGGTATATAAAAGATCATATTTACAGTTAAATAATGTGAAACAACTGCAAAAAAAGACCCAAACAAACAAACAAAAAAAATACTGAAGTACTGAAGCATTCAAAAGTAAAACATTACATATATTTTCTTTAAACTTTTGTTTATTGGTTTTGCAGTGACATAACAAAATCAAGAGGTGACATTTCGAAAGTCAAAACAGTGTCAAATATATATAAATAAATAAAAAAAATCTACTCAAATAAGGAAACAAAAACAAAAAAAACAACATCAAATACACAGAACCAAAACAAAAACATAAATTGGTCACCCACTGCTAAATAAAAGTCCAATATGTTCATTTAAACAAAGATAAATAAAACACATTCTCAGCATGTTACAAATTCCTCAAGCAAAACTCACAATTAGTAGACAATCAGTTTCTGATTCCTCAACATGTGCAAAAAAAAATGGACCCCAAGTTTTTATTAAACTTTGCAAGAGAACCATGTATCGAGCACCTAACTTTATTTCAATTTCACAAACTGAAGAATATCCTTGAACCAAGAGAAGTGAGAAGGTGGTGCAGGAGACTAAAATTACATTTTCTAATATCAATAAATTGCTGTAGCCAGTTGTTTTCATTGCGTTTACAGACAGTTGTAACTCTCTGAAACCACTCATTTCAAATCAAATCAGATTTTATTTGTATAGCCCAAAGTCACAAAGTACATTTGCCTCGGAGGGCTTTACAATCTGTACAGGGAGTGACACCCTCTGTCCTTAGACCCTCGGTTCGAGTGAGGAAAAACTTGCCCACAAAAAACCTTTAACAGGGAAAAAAGGTGGAAGAAACCTCAGGAAGAGCCACAGAGGAGGGATCCCTCTCCCAAGAACAGATGTCACGTGTACAGAACAAATCAACACAAACAATGAATGATAAAATGACAATTCGTCATGTGATAGGCCACTCAGATGGATCTGCTTTTTAGTTTATTTGTCACTAGTGCATGAACCAAATGACTCAATTTGCCGTCTGAGAGTAAGTGATCCGATTCAGTAAAAAGACTCGAACTTCCCAACACTGAGCCGGCTCTTTGAAGCGGCTCGTTCACGAGCGACACACCAGCAGTGCAAAGTAAAACCAGGATTACATCTCGTGTTTGTGTCTCCTTCCCCGCACAGTTTATGTCTGCACAGAGACATGGAGGCCGTGTACACCCGGGGCATCTGGATGGCGGAGAGCCTCCAGCTGAGGACGATGAGTCAGGAGAAGATGTGGCTGGTGGTCACTCACATCGGAGACCCCAAAGCTGCCTTCCTGCTCGTCTTCCCCTTCACCTACTTCATCAGCAAACGGGCCGGAGTGTCCGTGCTGTGGGTGGCTGCGGTGTCGGAGTGGTTAAACCTGGTGTTTAAATGGTAAATATAATAATAATAATAATAATAATAATAATAATAATGTTTGAATATGAAGCTTTAACGTGTTAGCACGAAGCTGTCAGTCAGTGTCAGGGAGACAGTTAAAGCTGCAACTGTTGTGTTTTATTCTATAGTTTTTATTCGCTATAAATCAAAAAAATAAATAAAATGTGATTTTATTCTTTTGTTTTGTTCATCAGACTGCAAAATACAGTGCAACCGTGTGCACGGTCCGACGGGAAAACAGTGAAAAGCGGAACCTTTTACGCACAGCACAGTAGATAGGCAGCTTTATGCACACAACATATACAAAAGGCAACACATGCACAACATTAAAGTGCATAATCACAGAGAAATATACATAAATAAGAAAAAAACATACAGTAACTTTGTGCAAAAATGTACCGTAGGTTCTTCTACACACTTGGAAGAGGGAAGATGAGGCGAGGGATGTTCAGTTGGTTGCAAACTGCAGCCTCATACTCATACACTGGCCCTTGAAATAAAGCCCAGTTTTAAGACGTTCAGAAGTTTTTTAACACAAGCACACGCGGGAAGAGAGAGGTGGTGAGGTGACTGATGATAAATTGGCAAAAAAAGTGAATTAAAAATTGTGAAAACGACACTTTAGATTTGAGTTTTTTGGTAGATCTGGTTTGGATCATCATCAAAACGCAGGTTTCTTCTAAATTAAGGTGAGGATGTGAGCGAGACGGCTCAGGACGTGCTGACAGGATGTAAAGAAATGTTAGTGTGGCGTGTTAAAAAGGATTTAAGGACTAATGCATGACAGAAAAAACTAAATTTAACATCATAAGAGATAAATTATGAAGGACAGAGAGAGAGAGAGATGAAATATTACTAGAGTCAGAAGGTATGAGTCATGATGTGACACAGGTGCATGATACAGAAATGATTTCATATCATGTGTTTAATTATTAAATCTTTCCCAGGATGCTGTTTGGAGAAAGGCCGTTCTGGTGGATCGGTGAATCTCGCCTGTTTGTCAACCAGCAACCCAAAGTTCACCAGTTCTCATCCACCTGTGAAACCGGCCCAGGTGAGAAGCCCCCAGAGACAAAAACCCTCAGCGTGTTTGATCAGATTCATTCTGCACTCAGAGCTCAAACGCTGGCCTCTGTCTCTCAGGCAGCCCGTCGGGACACGCGATGGTGACGGCGGCTGTCTGGTGGGTCGTCGTGTCCACGCTGGGATCGTTTCTGTACTCTCGCACTCGCAGGTAAATCGTCACAGATGCTGCTTTGGCTTTGAGAGCGCACAGGTAAAGACAGTCTTCCTCTGTGCCTCCAGCATGGTGTTATCAGCCACCCCCTACCTGCTCTATGTGCTGATGCTGGTGGCAGTCGGAGTCTCCAGGATCTTTATCCTCGCCCACTTCCCTCACCAGGTCATCGCCGGCTCCATCACAGGTAAGTGGTTAATCTATTGAATTAAGCACTTCTTCACACTCAGTCCATAAAGCCTCATTTGTCCTTGTCAGGTTTCATTCTGGGGGTCGTCCTGAGCCGCAGAGTGCCAGAAGGTCGCCCCCTGCTGTTCTTCTTCAGCGTCAGCTTCGGTCTCCTGTTCGGCACTCTGATGCTGCATGCTGGACTGCAGTGGGTCGGAGTCGACCTCTCCTGGTAAGCCTCTTTATGATCTTCACGGTCTGTGCTGATGAGTCTGTCGAGGCGAAGCTGTGAATGTTTAAATCTACATCGCAGGTCTATCGCTCTGGCTAAGAAGTGGTGCAGCCGTGCGGAGTGGATCCGTCTGGATACGGCCCCCTTCTCCTCTCTGACCCGGGACTGCGGGGCTCTCCTGGGTTTGGGTCTGGCCCAGTACTGGAAGCCCGGCGGATGGTCTCTGCCTTGGGCCCCACGAGCTTTGTCTCTGGCCATTTCATCCATGGGACTGTACCACGTCAATCGCCTGCCGCTGCCGGTGAGACCGCAGGGTCTCTTCTACGGCTTGTTCTTCGTCAAGTTCGTCATAGTGCCTCAGATCGTCATGGTGCTCGTGCCTGGACTGGTTCACCTCTTCACACACAAGAAGAAGAAGGACTAGGACGTCTCTCTCTCCTCCAAGGACAGTTTCAGTAAACACTTTAAAGGTCGAATGTATTTCAGGGGTAACAGCTGTAGTTAGTTTCATTTTCTGGTGATTGTAGCAGATTTTTAAATTTCCTGCACATCTGCTGTAAACGTATGTATCATAACAGTAACGTGAGCTCGTTCCTATGAGATGTTTTTTTGTGGTAGAAGTTCAGGGTCTAGCTTTTGAATGTTGCACAGTGTCAATCATTTGTACTGTAACATGTTACAGCGCTCAGATCTTTATTGATTAAAAGGTCAATCGTACCTGTCCTTACTTTTGTTTACACGATGCAACAAACATCCTGTGTTGATTTTGCTGCCAAACGTTCTTGTTCCCGGCGCCTACATTACCCACAATGCAGCTCAACCACCCGACAGTTCAAGTTCAGAGATTCAGGTAGAGAGACGAGGACTCGCGTCTTTATAACTCCACATGCACAGATGATTCGTTGTCAGACATCATCACTTCACGCGGCTTCCTCTCGGACCCACAAAACATTTATAATTTGTGTTCACGCGGCTTCCTCTCGGACCCACAAAACATTTATAATTTGTGTTTTCGCAGTGACACCTGTGAACAAACAGACTTTTTGATGTTTGATGATGAAATGAGTGGAGTTTAAAAAAACTTGGACTGGTGTTCGAACTTTGTGTATGTCGACGTGAGTTACGATATAATGAAACCCAATGCAACGACACTATTAAACTGAACATTAAAGGTCCAGTGTGTCAGATTTAGCCGGCTCTGTTTACACTGAATCCTCCACACTGTTCCTTCTTAACATCTGTACACATGTTGTGTTTATGAGGGTTGGATTGGATACAGATGATTTGTTTGTTTTATGGACCAAAAAAATAAATAAAATTATATTTGTATGTTCTGTTGAAATGATCCGTAAAATAAATGACTGACATGCAGGGTGTGTTTCAGTTGGTAACCATTTATAAATATGTTTTTTTTTTCTTTCCAATACATAGGTTCGACTGTACAGATTACAATCAGTTATCATGAGATTAAAAACACATTCTTTTTTATTGTTTTTAATTAAACTTTTTATCACAGCGATCTGAAAGCTCACATTTACAGACAAGAGAACTCTGCTCAGCAAGCAAATACATTGAAATAAAAATCAAAAAAAGAACAAAAACCCCTTTTTCGCCTTTTTTCGTCTCGGTGAGTGTCGGAAGTGAAAATGATAAGGATAGTTCAGCGGTTTCTCCTTATCGTGATCATCCGAAAACGTCGCACGCACACGCACACGCACACACACACACACCAGAGTCAGAACACTGCTATACATGTTTCTGCTTTGAGCTCATGGAAAGAATAGAACATGCATCGGACTATTTACAGCAAACTAATATACACAGACAGCTTGAAACCATACACCCCTCAAATATCCTCGATTTAGAAGTCTCGTTTAAATTAAGTATGATACAGTTTATACCTTCATTTCTGTAAAGATAGGTTGGGCGTCTCTCTGGGAGCATGAACAGGAGGAACTCTCTCTCTCTTTAGATATTCTATATCAGAGAAACCAAAATAAAACGTTACAGACAAATGGTCCATAACTTTCCCCACATATACAAATAACTTGAATATTCTCATTATTCCACTTTCTCTATCACCCAAACTCCAAATATGGAGCTTCTATATATTTTTTTTGTTATTTTTTTTGCAGTAGATTCGACTTTACTTCAAGATGTGTGCAAGACCAGCGGATTAGACTGGTTAATTTAGAGCTAGAGGACTGTAATGATGCTTTTTTTATTTATTATTATTATTATTATATGAGGTGGAATACTTAAATATAACTCGCTGAACCTGAACCCGAGCTGGACCGAGTGGAATATCTGAGTCGGTATATATATATACAACTTGTGCTAGAAAGTCTATACATCTTCACCAGTTTAAAAACATTGTTTTCGCTCTTCATATCGTCACTCGTCACTGCTTTGTAAATCATATAATATGTAAATGATAGTCTGGTATCAACTGGTCAGAGGTCTGACTGATCACGCACCCCCCAAAAACCTTTTTTTCCAAAAAATTTCAACAATCGTAACAACAAAAGTAAGTAAAATACATAAAGTGCACCCTTAGTTAAGAACTTAACAGGCATTTTTAGTGCAGAAGTGGAATAAAAATGCATCGTGGGTTAAAAGAAAACGACACAAACTAATGCAGGAGAGAAGGGAAACGTCTGTAACAGTGGTCGTGTATGCATTTGCTTGCTTTAAATCGCTGAGCACTATCCATGTTGACCCATCACCAGCTCTCTCTTCAGGAACATACAGGAGGAGGAGGAGGGACAAAGGCGGACTTTGATACTCGACCACCATCGTTAGGGATGGTTTCGTCATCGTATGAGCTTGTAAGACGGGAAGCCTTCACACTGAAGGGCGTACAAATACAGAAAATCATGATTTATGCACATGGACCGGCTTCAAAACGGATTTAAACAACAAAAAATAGGTGTGTGCAATACTCAGATTGAAGATTGGCTCTCAGACTTTTGTCCTTTAATCGACTGACCGATAATCGATTGATCTTTGCAAAAGCAAAAATGCCCCCAAAAATCTCTGATTTCAGCTTCTTCCTGTGAAGAAGTCCCAATCGACACAACTCTTACAGAAACATCGACACAGAGAAGAAGTTGCGGATCTCGTTGCAGCGTTTTCTCGCACAATCCTATCGGTCAAAGTCGGTCGATGTCCCTCCTCGCTCCTTTACCCCGGATCAGTTCTCCACATCCATACGACTAGCAGTGGGACACGAAGGCCGGGTTAACAGAACACAATCCAAACGCAAACTATGTCTCGTTTTATTTCTATGTACAATATATAACTTAATTATAAATATTGTCATTTTTCTCTAAGCACTGAGTCGTTTGAGCCATTTGTATTTTCTGAGCAATGTACAGTATTGAACATATAATATTGTGTTACATAGAATAGAGCCTACTAGCAACCTTGGTTAAGAGCACACTTTGAAAGAACAGAAGATGGATACAGAGTCCACGAGTAGAGTCCGATGATAATACTTTCACTCTCACAGTCTTACGCGCTTCGTCGTGTTTGCTTTGTGCCACAGCGTGTTTGGAAGTGGACCGGTCTTTGACTCGGCATGAGATCAGAACTCCTCCTGTTATTCTACCTGTGTGCAGAATATGATAATGAAATAATCGCTTCTCACTGTTTAGTTATGTTTTTCATATAAGATAATGTCTAATACCCTAAGTGTGTGTGTGTGTGTGTGTGTCTCTTCTTTAACGTGAGTTCGTTCGTCCATTCACGACGACGGTCAGCAGCTGTTGAGCTAAATATTTTTCTCCTCTCGCTCCCGCAAACGAGCCCAGTCCAGCAGACCGACCGACCGACTGACCGACCGATCGCAGGCGGGCCATCACACGTTCGACTCCACAAATGGTCTCTTTGGTTTGATGGGGGAGGTGGGGCCTTGGGTCCGGGAGTCACGCGACAGTTGCCGGTACATGTTGTCCTGGTAGGCCTGTGCCACGGGCAGAGTCCTCGCCACTTTCACGTCGGGGTAGGTGGGCACCTGGCTGACCCGCTCCAGGATGTCGCCACTGCCGCGAGAGCCGTTGGCCAGCTTGCCCAGCGAGGGCGGCTGCGTCTGGGAGTAGTAGTCCTCCTCCAGCAGGTGTCCGTTCTGGGCGTTGTTTGTCTTGTTGTAGTAGGCGATGTTTCCCAGGGAGGCGGGGGGGCTATAGGTGGAGCCTTGCTGGACTAGCTGGCCAGGCGAGGTGGGGCTGATGGCGGAGTCCATGGACGTCATGGCCCTGGACCGCGAGGGCTGATGCAGGTACTGCTGAGTCCGCGCCGTCTTGTCTATGATGCCCATGAAGGGTGTGTTCCGAGAGCGGGTGGTCTCGCCCTGATACAGCCCCCCGCCGCCCTGGGACGGAGAGATGGGGGAGATGTCGTCACAGCTGCGCTCGTACGTGGTCTGCAGGGGGATCTCCATCTGCTGGATGGAAGAGGAAGGCCTGAAGCCCGGCGCTAAATTCGAGGTGGATCCAGTTGAGATGTTGTTGCTCGAGGGGGAGAATCGAAGGCCTACGCTCTGGGAGTGGATGAGAGGCCTCGGGGTGGGCACGTGCTGCTTCATCTCAGTAGTGTTGGCACTGACGGGGCGTCTCACCATATGGGGGATCTCCGGAGAGCCCAGCTGGCAGGGGGGCATGGCATTGGCTCGCTCCAGTACGTGTTCGGAGACTGGGTAGTAGGCGGCTGACTGGCTGCGGCTTATCTGAGGTGTCTGGCTGTAACGGATGCCCCCCGGGCCCCCGCTGCTGGCGCGGTAGGCAGAGGAGGGGCGCTGGGGTAGATCATCCTTCAACAGGCCCGACTCCATAACCCCTCCTCGGCCACCGTGCTGACAGAGGGCCCCAGAACTGAGGCTGGCCTGAACCTGGGGCATGGACCGTCCGTCCAGGGAAGGCTGGTACACCAGCCGGCTTTCCACGTCCACTGAACCCCCTTGGTAGCGACCGCCCATGGAGTGGCCCAACTGGCCGGCATAAATGCTGTTGCCCATCACGTTGCTGGGCTGGTTTGTGCGGACGATTTGGGCTATAGAAGGCTGCAGACGAAGGCCTTGGGCTTGGTGGTGCTGGGAGGACAGAGAGGGCTGCGAGCTCAGCTGGAACGAACGCTGGCTGCTCATCTTGGAGAGCGGGGATTTGGGTCGGCCGGGGAGCTGCTCTGTCTGGTAGCGCACAGGAGAACCGGACTGGGACCTGTATAGACAAACACTTTCTACTGGTGGACTTGCTCTGTACTGAGCAGCCCGACGTAAAGGTGAAGGCGGCGGGCTCTGATGATCCATACCCTGACCACCAGTGCCCATAGAAGGCGGGCTGAAGCTGTAGGACTGCTGGTGCACGGGGGAGGTGTGAGGCGGGCTGTGTCGGTAGTGCGAGTTCTGATGCGTCGGGGAGAGGGAGGGCGACGTGGGCTGGTACGACCCGCGAGTCGGAGAGGACATGGAGGAGGAGGTGGGGTGGTACTCGTAGGGCTGGCCCATGGGCGAACCTCCAGCTAAGTAGATCTGATCTGGATGTGTGGGGGAGAGCTGTGGGCTCTGTATGATGGGAAGGGTGGAGGGATTCGAGAGAGACTCAGGTGGAGGCAGACCCACAGACATGGCCTCCAGCTCCTGCTCCAGATAGTCCTCGTCCTCAAACAGGTCCTGGACGGGCTCCATGTCCTCCAGACGCGGCTCTGGGGGAGGTGGAAGTGGCATGGACAGGGACAAGGACAGGGACTCCTCCTCTTCTGGGGGAGGCGTAGGAGGAGGGGAGGGAGGAGGCTCCAGCTCCAGGTCCTGCTGCTGATGCTCCTCCTGGCTGAGTTGGTGAAACTCCTCCTCCACCCTCTGGAGCAGCCGCTGGATCTCTCGGTTGTTGGGGCACTGCTTTATGGCTTCGTTCAGGTCCTCTAAGGCTTCAGGAAATTGTCTGGAAACGGGAGAACGACGGTTAGTTTGACAGAAAAGTCAGATTTGTTTGTGGAGGAATAAAAAAAAGGAGCGCACCTGCTGCTACGCTTGGCGCGAGCCCTGGCGTAGTACGCCTCGTACGATTTTGGTTTCAGCTCGAGTGCCTTCGTAGCAAATTCCTCAGCCATCCCAAAGTCCTGAGGGAACGACACGTAACACACAAAGACATATTTCAAACAATCCTCATCACGTTTAGATGTACGGTGACGCCGCTCCTCTGCCAACCTACGTTCATTTTCCTCCGACATCGGGACAGGTTGAGGAAGAGCGATACTTTGAGTTCCCTGAACGTCTTGAGGTCCTCGCTGAAGCCTTCGCGTGGAAACTTTTTGAGGGCGTACTGATAACGCTGCGCCGCCTCCTTCACCTTCCCCTTCTGTCGGACAGATAAAAACAAAGTCTGGTTATCCTCCGCTAGACATGAAGACACATTTATTAGAATATATTCCTCTATACTTCACTTCTTTATTTATATATTCTTTTATTTATCGTTCATAACGGTAAGAAGCTCGCTGACCTTGTAGAAGCTGTCCCCCTCCTCGATGAGTTTGCTGAGTAAGATGATCATGATGTCGGGTTTGGAGGTGGCCATGGCCCATGTGGCTGGACCTGAGTAACACAGGAAGGAGCAGATGAAAAGAAAAAGAAAAGAAAAAAAAAACAGTGAGAAAGACACAAGAAGAGGAGGAAGGAGGAGGAGGAGGAGGAGGAAGGAGCGACACCACACACAACATTTATAACAGGGGGGGATGAGGACGACAGCCAAAATGGAGGGATGGAGGGGAGAAAAGACAGGCAATCCACGGCAGAGAAAAGATTACACCTCGATGACACTGTGACCTCGCCACGGGACATCTGGGTCAAACACACTAGAACAATAATTAAGTTTTGCCTCGTTGGAGTGCAGAACGAGCACGATTTGGATTCAAATGTTTGATTTAAATTAACTGCAAACATGTTTCGACCCAAAAAATATTTAAAAAACAGCCAAACTATCGTGTCTTTCTTCAAGAGGTGGAGGCGTACAGTGATTCTTTGTGCTCTGATTCAGGGATGTGATCGAGAAACGGGAAGACACAATCCCTTCACTGAAACTCACGTGGCTTCTCTAGATCCTTGACACATGTACACACACACAGCACGGAGATGAAAAGGAGAAGGGAGCTTGCACAAGGTGACACAGGGCAGGTACAATGAGCGTAAGAGGCAAGCAGGAGGGATATATATATAACAACAGAGCTTTGCAGGCGTTAGCTGTCCTCTGAGCTGGTGGTGGAGGTGGTGGAGGAGGTGGAGGTGGGGGTAGGAATGCTGCTGACTGGCCTAGCTGACACTGAGGGAAACGTCTGGAAGATGAACGATGCACAGTAACGGTGGTTTATCACCTCAGTCTGTGGTGGCGGTGGCACAGAGGAGTTACAGACACATGCACTTTCCGCTAAATCACTACCACGCAAGTGTTACTGAGGGCTTCCGTCATGCATCGGTGGGATGGAAGGTCGACACCTCGATGCGACGTCACAGGCTGGAGGCCGGGCATGCTTGTCATTAACCACTTGGACGTTAGCATCTACCTCTAGGCAATCCCCGAACTGCATCACTGTCAGTGCTAATACCTTTGCATTGTGTTATAATTTGTCAGTTTGAGACGTTTTTTTTTTTGGTAGCTAAGCTTGCTCGCCTGCCGACACTTAGGACGACACAGACAACACAGAGAGAGGAGATAGAGCTGTCAAAATGCCTGGTGGGGTGAGAAGTCGACAGCCTTGGCTTTACCTCGGGGCCGACTGGGCAGCGTCTGACATCCTGGGGGGCCGGAGAGAGAGGCGAGGTGAGGGAGGGGGGGGGAAAGGAGGTCATGAGCAAGGGGGAAGGAGTGTAAGTGGGAGGGCAGAGCGAAGGCCAGAGAGAGGAAAAACAGCGAGGAGGTGAAAGAGAGGGAGAGAGAGGGAGAAAGAGGTGATGGCAGTAGTGGTGGAGGAGGAGGAGGAGAAGTGAGAAAAAGGAACACAAAAAAAAGCAGCAGTGAGAAGCGGAGATAAGTGCCTGAGCGAGAAAATAAATAAATAAATAAATAAAAAAGAAAAGGAAACAGATACCGAAAAGAAACACAGCAAGCGCTAATAACAACCTGTCTCCGAGCAACCGCAGAGGAACAGAGAGACGGTGTGTGATTGAGACAGAGAAACCGACAGAGACACGACAGACAGACAGAGAGAGAGAGAGAGAGAAAGCAAAACAACACAGCGGCAACAGTAGTACAATAAAAAGAAAACACACATCGGAGCCATAAATAGCCGAGGAGAAGCAGCGGGATGCGGCAGTGGGTGGAGGGGGTGGGGGGGGTGACGTACAGGAGCAGGAAGCGGTTTCAGCTACACGGAGACACAGACCTGAATCCATAAAGAGCTACAATGGACTCTCCCTTCATTGTCTGTCATGCAGCTCATGCGTGAACTCCAGAGCGTGACCTTAAATACAATCTGAAAAACTGTACCGGCAGGCAAATTAACCTTTTTTTGTGAATGGGGGGGGGACAAGGATGCGTTTAGAAGAGGCCCGTCACTGAGCTAAATGCCGGTACGCTCTTTGTTCATTTTTATTTTTCTGTCCCGCTCTGCACGATCCGCTCTTACCTATCTTGGCTCCTTTCTTGAGCAGGGCGACCACCACCGACGTGTTTCTGCAGCCCACCGCCCGGTCCAGAGGACGCATCCCGCTGTAGTCTACGTGCTCTATCATGGCCCCGTGATCGACCAAGAACTGGACCTGAAGAGACAAAGACACCAGGTGAGAACGGCTTTTTTTTAAAAAAGTGCGTAGGATTCTTTGAAACATTGCGATCCCCTCGCCTCATCCTGTGATCAGAAAACACACAAGCCTCGTTTTAGTCGTTATACACAGACACACACTCATATAACCAGGCAATTCAGTGCCCGTGGTTGTCAGTTGTTATGAGCAACAAAAGCTCCCCGCATTATCTCACATCTATTCTGTGTATTAAATTTGTGCAGACACAATTTTTCTTCTGAGCGCTGAGACTTCCAGATCGGAAAGTTTCTTAGCAACCAGCATTCCTGTCGGCGAAGCAGTCTGCACGTCGCACGGCAGCTCGGAGGTCTCTCTCCAGAGACGGGCAGGTCGTGTTTGGGATGAATGTCTTTGTGTGTTTGATAAAAAACTGATCACTGCAGAGACGTCGGCGTATATATGAAGTTATAAAAACTAAACAAAGAGAGGACATCACATGAACTATTTGAATATTTACACGCTCGATCGAACTGTTTACATACAGGCTGAGAAACAGGAACAGCTTAATCCAGAGATCCGCCACGCCTACTGACTGAAACAAGACAAGGACCGGCCACAGCGCCGTCGGCAGGTTTTCCCAGATGGTCTGAATAAGTCGCTAAAATTTGATACTTGACAACGTGACACTGACACATTTCAGTCTTTAGACGGATAAAAAAAGAGTCTGGATAATTTGGGTGTGATTGTTGTGATTGTTTTTCCACAAAAATGTGCAGACGCTCTCGATTTTCCAGTCCATCTACGGTCCAACCCTCACCTGTGGTCATGAGCTGTGGATACAAATGAGCTTCCTTTGCCTTAGAGATAGGGTGAGGAGCTCGGAGAGCTGTTGGTGTCAAAAGGAGCCAGTTGAGGTGGTTCAGGCCTCCTGGGCGCCTCTCTTTGGAGGCACATCTCACCTGGGAACGCCTCCAGGAGGAGCTGGAGTGTGTTGCTGGGGAGGAGGACGTCTGGAGTGCCTTGCTAAATCTGCTGCCACCATGACCCGACCACGGATAAGTGGCAGGAAATAGATGGATGGCAATTATCTTGTTGAAAGTTTTTAAAATGACATTTTCTCCGTCTCCCTCACTGAAGAACCCAAGTGAAAACACTCGAAAGAAGATGTCTCCCACTTCACTGAGATACCGGACCATGACACAGACGTTTTCCTCCCTCAGCAGACGCATTTCAACACCATCCGCCTGCTCAAACATCCAAGTGAAGTGACACATACTCCCGAGCACACGTCCGACACTCTTTGCCACACTTACCACCTCAGAGTCTCCGTAGAAGGCGGCCAGGTCGAGGGGCGTGCGTCCGTTCTTGTCTGCGTGGTCGGTGGCGGCTCCGCTCTCCACCAGGCAGCGGACGACGGGTAAATGTCCTTTCAGACAGGCCCAGCTCAGAGCGGTCAGACCCTCCTTGTCCATCAGAGACAGAGAGGCTCCTGGGAAAACACACAAGTCATTTTTGCTGATTTAATTTGGCTGAAAACACGATTTAAAAAACACGAGTGCAGCGACTGTCTGTCTTTTTATGAATGACTACGAGGTTTGAGAAAAGAAGATATCCCGGCACAGCAGCTCATGCATTAGGATGAGAGACAATTACAGCGGTTATGAATATTTTAAATTTCAGATTTTCCCTCCGGCTTCGTGGATTTGTCAGCTCTGACGTTTTGGTGTTTACGGGGAGAGACTTGCAGGAATTGCTGTCAGCACAGTGACTGGAGTTAAGAAGTTTGACAGAGCTCGTCGGGTGAATGGATCTATCCTTTAAACTCAGCTTGTTTGTTTTTTTGTTACCTTGAGCCAGTAAAAACTCGACAGTCCCGAGGTGTCCCTCTGAGGCGGCCATCATCAGAGGAGTACGACCTTGCTTGTCAGCCAGGTTGACATCTGCGCCATGTGTGAGGAGGAGGTCGACGATCTGAAAGACACAAACACAAACACCCGTTTTTTTTAAAATTATATAACAGCGACTGGATGTCACATCTGGACGAGTTCAAACAGGTTCTTCGACTGACCTGCCAGTGTCCCTGTCGGACGGCGCTGAACAGCGGGACGATGCCTCTCCTGTTGGGCTGCGCCACCGCGGCGCCCTGTTCCAGTAACAGACGACAAACCTCGAGTTTCCCCCGACCGGAGGCGGCAGTCAGAGCTGGAAGCACAAACACACGTCAGAGTTTTACACATTAGAAAACTATAAATTGAAGCCAGAAAGAAGAGAAGAGACGTTTGGGCAGTGAAGGCTTTGAAAAGAAGAAAATATCTTTTAAAATGTTTCAAATTAATTAGAGCGAACAAACATCTTTTAATCAGAGTGCTAGCAGCTCCAGAGGGGTAAAAGGATGACCCTGATTTTAACATATATATAAATCTGTTAATGATAAATCAGCTAAACATCCGCACGAGCTCGATGTTGATCCTGTAGATCTGTACATACAGAGCAGGATGTAAAAATCAACTGTCAGCACTCTCTGCTGGACAAACGATGTCATGGTAAGTCTCTAAATTACTTCTCGGCTGACATAAACCCTGAAACTGGACTGACAGGCCGGTCTCTAAACACTCTAAACACTCTGTACGGTGGTGCAGTGGTTAGTGAAGCAGCTGGGCGACCCTGATGAGGATAATCGCTCACAGATAGGATGGATGGACAGTCAACCCTGCATTGCAGAACCTGCCCGGAGGAGTGATGCTGAAGCTTGTAAACGTCCGTTTTCAATCTTTTAAGACGCTCACAGTACGAAGTGACTCACTATATCGAGCAGCATTGTTTCAGGCGAGGCCCTGAAGTAAGGCGCGTTTGTTAACGGCTACTTTTTTTCCTCGTGAGACTGACGCTGATGCTGAGATACCTGCAGCGAGAAACATCAGCCGATGCATCGCTCTAGCTCGAGTTTAAACCCACAGTCGGTGTCTGCACATGCTCGTAAACATTCTCCGCCCTCTGGCTGTTGTAAAGAATAATGTGTTTTCACAGTTGACCTATCCAGGAAACTCCGCGATTACAAATCATCCGTCGTCCTTCTTATAAACATTAAAACTACGGCTGAGCGAGTACGAGTCTTCGGCTGATGGTGAGAAGCAGCTGTGGGAGGTTTAGGTTACGATGATGCGTTACATTCCTCAACAGGCTGCCACAGGGCCGTTTCAAAGCACCCCTGGATCTCACTCGTCCTCCACCATCCCCCCTTCTCTTCCCTTCTCTTCCTCTGGGTGAGCCCAGCCCTGTCTGTGCTCCAATGACACCACTGCACTGCCATCAGCATCTGACGCAGCAGCAGCAGCAGCAGCAGCAGCAGCAGCAGCAGCAGCAGACACACAAGAACGATCTCTCATATCCGCACTGCAGCGCGCTCCGCCTCACACCGACAAACCGCTCTCACAGATGAAAAACACGCCGTCTGAATTTCACGTCTCGAGACATTTTATTCATGCAGGGATCGCGGATGATTGAGCATTCACAGCCGATCTGTCAGTGTGGAGTGGAGTGGTTTTCATGAGTGTAATGTCTGGGTGAAGAAGGTATTCCCACCTGTCTCCCCCCACAGCGTGTCAAAGTTATTGATCTGCGCCCGCTCCACCTCCTCTTCGTCTTTCTCCGGCAGGTCCAGCAGGTAGGACACAATCTGACGGAGGAAAAAGATTCGAGACGACACACGATTAATGTCCAGGTTTGCTTCAAACAGACGAAGATGAACACAGAGAAATAAACGATACATTTGTCGTCGTAGATCTGCGTTCCTTCTGACGCCGATTTAATCTAACGTAATCTGAACTGAAAGGCCGAATTTGAGATGATTGACAGTCGTCGTCAGCAGCTGCATCCATCAGCGGCTGGAGCAGATTTATCTTAGAGCTTTGGCGCTCTTTAGATTTACATCGCTCAACTTCTTCGCCCTCCGTCCTTCAACGTTTGATTAACTATTTCACCCTGACTCAGGTAACGTAACGCGGCGCTTTTCTGCAGCGAGCTGCATCAAAGGTTCACGTTTGTCCACATTTTTAATGCTGTCTGATTGTTTTTGGATCCCGGATGAAGACTCTGGCAGCTTTCCTCTGATTAAGAATGGCTGACGCGCTGCAACGCGAGCTCAGACGAGGAGCAGGATGTGTTTTACAGATAACCTTCGTGTGGACGTGTTACGCTGAGGCTCAGGAGGTTGCAAACGTGCAGATTAAAGTTGGAGTTTGTTGAAGTTTTAAGCTCATTTTAAGCTTCAGATTCAGAGTCTGTTATCACCCCCACTGACGTACCTCCGTGTATCCCATGCTGGCTGCAGCGATGAGGGCCTGCTGCACGGCGTGGCTCTTGGTGAAGGCCGTCTGTTGCTGGGTTTGCGGTGACTGCTGCTGCTGCTGAGGCCCCATGCTCCAATCACACTGGATCAGGAACTTCACCACCTCCATGTGACCCCTGAGGGCCGCGTGCACCAGAGCGCACTGGCTGTTCTTATCCAGGTGGTCCACCTTCGCTCTCCTGCGGCAGAGCGCGGTCACGATGGCCATGTGTCCCCCGGCGGCGGCGTAGCCCAGCGGCGTGAGGCCGCTCTCGGACGGTGCGTCGACGGAGGCGCCGAACTCCAGCAGCAGAGCCACCATGTCCATGTAGCCCAAGTGGGAGTGGACGCACAGGACGGGGGCGTTGTTCAGCACCTCCGTGCGGTAGTTGACGTTGGCGCCGCCGAGCATGAGCAGCCGGCTCACCTGGAACACAAAAAGGACGAGATCGGTGAGGCGTGTTTCAGACGTTATACGACTCCTGTCGGCCGTGTCAGAGCCGGTACCTTGATGTTGGGCGTGTAGAGGTTTCGGAGTGAAGAAAGTGCAGCTGAAAGGCCTTCGGTGCTGTAGGACACCCACAGGCCTTGCAAGATAGATGAGGAAACCCCGACTTTCTTGCTGAGACCCTTGAACACAGAGAGACAGTGTAAATATTCATTACTTCACAGCCGGACCTCAGCTGTGTGGGGGCGTGCACACGTGTGCCCAGACAAATAACGCTATACCTTGAAGATATGTGCTTTGAGGATGTGGTGGCCCAGCTCAATAGTCTGCTGCCTGTTCAGCTTGTTCTCCTGCCGAGAGAACCAGAAGGCCAGAAGTGTGTGACCGCTCCTGCAGAGAGGACACACACACACAATCATTCAATAATTCTGACTCATCAGGTCATTACATCGTGTTATCATCTGCACAGTCGGTGCCATCGGTTTTAATTATAACACAGGAAATAAAGCTGCGCAGGCTGAGAGTACAACACTTCCTCTGACTAACCGAGATTTCTTTTTTTAATACACGACGCGGTCACTTAAAAAGTTCTTCAAATTTAATATTTTGGCCTGTTATACACAATACAGCAGCCAGGAGAGTCATTAGATGTCATGTTTATTGGTAAAACAGTGCCGAGTAGTAACTTCTGAAGGGTTAAGGTACCCTGTAAATTAATTTCTTACATTATGACATCGATGTATTTCAGAATAAACGCCCCAAAGATTCATCTTATGAGTTGTGGTTCTTGGAAAAAACAGCACGAGATGATTCAATGACTCAAACTCCTCCGACACGAGGTGTGAGCGGCGACTTTAAAGAGTCGCTGTTTCCTTTCAAACATACATATACGTTCACTTTCAGCCTCTCTCCTGCCACCGTCCTCACCTCGGATCGCAGAGGAACTTTGTCTTTTCTCCTTCTTCTCTCCAGATCAGCCACTCCCTGAAGGACGGGTGAACAAACATCCTGGTGCCGTCCCTCCTCTTCACCAGGAAGACCGACAGGTTGTCTACGCGCTGCTGGAAATCCTCCCAGTCCAACGTGCCCTGCAGCCACAGACAGTGATTCCATTGTTATTTGTCATTTATGGCTGATACAAATCGCTTTTGCAAGTTCCATTTCTACAGGAGTGAATGAGATTTAGACAGAACCAATCCAAAACATGATTATTATAGTTCTTTTCATTGCATAAAAACATCAAGATGCTCTTTTCTAAACTGTTAAAACCTCTAAAAAAGTAAGAAAAGATAAAAACAGACAAGAAAGTGTAGAGGAGGTCCTCTCTGAAGAGCTGGAGGTCTTCAGGAGGTTTGTACAGAGAGACGCCCCTGATCTGGTAGGAACTGGTAGGACGTTCCACAACGAGAAATGTTTGGATCGCCCTGAGTATACGGGTGTCAGAGCCAGTCGTCGTTCATTGAAGGAGGTAACAAGAGATCTGAATTTAATGTGGGCTGCTACAGGTAGCCAGTGGAGCTCGATGAGCAGCGGGGTATCACAGTAACTGAGTCGTGAGGCGACCACAGCCTGTATCAGGAGTGGAGAAGCGACATGACCCGGAGGCGACGCGATCAGAGAAGGTTAGCTGGTCATCAATCATGACTCTTAAGTTTCTCGCTACCCCTGGTGGGCCGAGAGCTTGCATCTAATTTGTGTGTTGATGTCATGGTGTATGGTAGTTTGTCTGGGCGGTGCAGCTGGAGGCGGTGCACCTTCATGCATGCAGAGATCTGTGCAGAGGCCGAGGGGTCGCCAGATTTTATGCACCCCACTTGTACTCTGGCTGAAGTTTGACTTCGATATCAATGAAGAGGCCTTGAGTGGTCAAAGCTCTTGTGTATTTCAGTTTAATACCTGCAGAGATCCAGCGTTGATGGCCTGATATATCTGCTCGTCGGTCAGCGGATGAAGCGAAGCCACGGCCACGTTGAGCAGAGGAAGCGCCCGCTCGAACGACGACTGCGTGGGGAAGCGCATGTTGCACTGCAGCAGGTAAACCTCTGCCAGGTTGACTGGAACCACCTGAAGAAGGACGAACACAGAGAGAGAGAGAGAGGCTGGATCACAATGCTGATTCCCTTTCAGGTCGTCAGTCGGATGAATAATGCATCGTGTTTGCACAGCGCGTCTTCGTCAGCTCTTCCACGCGGTCGTCCTCAGAGAAGAGAACGTGAATTTTTAAGTTGTCATTTTTTTTTATGGAGTCTGGGAGCTCTTCTGAATACATGAAATTAAATGAAGCTGAGGACAGTGAGATAAAATATTTCATTATGAAACGCACACTAAGACAACTCGACTGCATTATTTATCAAAAAAGGTGTCGGGCTCCGACTGAGGGAAGATTTTATGAAACTACTTTTACACAAAGGACGTCAGGGAGCAGGTGAAAGTGTTAATCATGATCACGACATTTAGTTTAAATCAAAGTCCGACGCCGCCCTTCATCTTCCTCCCTGTTGCTATGGATTCGGTGAGTTATCCTGGTGAACTGGCAGCATTAAAATATCCCGAATAAATCAGCTGCTCGTGTTTGCACCTAATATTGTACAACAGCTAAACCGAGACCAAGTTAAGTATTCGCCACAACGCCTCGCAGCCTTCTCCGTCAGCGTGTTTCAGGATTTACAGACGTTTGTTTTCAGAAATGAGTGTTGGAAGTCTTACCTTCGTCTTCATTTCTTTTTTTAATCATCTGCTTCATAAAATACTGAGTCTGATCTGTCGGAGGATCTTTGCAGCTCGTGATCTTGTGGTTAAATCTCGACCTGTCCTCTCAGGTGTTCGCTTTTCAGTTAATTATCAAACTGGGAGTCACTGGTGATGTCCCCACCAGCCGTGGTCTTGAAATAAAGTCTTTGTCTGAGACCGAGACAAGACCAAGACCAATCTGAAGTACTACAAACCGCTAACTATAAGTTACTTTGATACTGAAACTTAAAAACGATTCTGATTTATGGATGTTTTTCTGAGATCAGAGATAATCATATATTTGGAGAGTGTAAGTCACACTGAATCTGTTCCCTCTCATTTAAAAATAAAATACATCAGTGTGAGCTGAACCTGTGCTCACGAGCTGAAGGTTACCTTATAGCTGGAGCTTTTGAGGACAAGGTAGCCCTTCTCGATGAGGTCAAAGGTGAGCTTGAGGTACAGATAGGAGCCCTGGCTCAGGGCCTTGAGGTGGGCGCTGAGCTTGCCGAACGTGGTGTTGTCCATCTTGCCGTTGAGCGAGATGTTGTTCTGGATCTCGGGGCTACTGTGGATGCGGTGCAGGATGTAGCCCTGCAGGTCCTGGTCGATGGCGTCGTTCTCCTCCAGGCCGTCCAGGGAGATGCGGTGGAACGGCAGCGCGCTGGTGATCTCCTGAAGAATCGGAAAGATTCAGACAGTGAGGAGATTAAAACTACGAACTTAATCACATATTTTCATCATCAGAGTCGCGGTTTAAGGCGGTCCACGCCATCCGGTCTGTTTGTTTGTCGTCTACCTGTAACGTAGTTCTGACTGTGACCACCAGCTTGAGCCACGGAGGGAACTTGTTGATGGTTTTGGTGAGGAAGGACACGATGGTGTCTCCGTAGTCCGGCTTGTGGAACTCCGCCTCGTTCAGACCGTCGATGAGGATGATGAGGTCCTCCTCGGAGCTGATCTTCCTCTCTGAAAAAGAAAAACAGACGCTGCTTGATCTCCAAGCTTAAAGAATTTATGTTTCTGGAGCTTTCAGCTACATCTAAAGAAGTTTGGCAACAAGTAAGTAAAAGGTCAATTTGTTTTGGTCAAATCTCGATAAAAAACTTTCTGGACGTCATAGATTTTCTTTTCAACCTGCGACAGTATTACCCGTGAAGGTCAGCTTGCTTTAATAAGTTACGAAGGTTCAAGAAAAATTCAGTTCCAACTTCCAGATTAAGAACTTTGATCTTGATAATATCGAGCACATTGTGCACGAGAAGCATCTAATAACACGCACCAAGGACTCGAGTCAAAGAATAAATTGGATGCCGTTCTGAAGAAGCATCAATAATAAATTGCCGGAAGCGCCGCGTCTGAATGAAGCAAATAACTTTGAATTATTACAAAATGCAGTTTATTATGGAGAGTGTGAAGAAGACCAGCAGAACAAATGAATCAAGGTTAGGAGACGTTTATTGATCAGATGATCGGATTCTTTCTGTTTTAATGTATTAGATTGTTAACTCTGTGCAGACAGACACAAATATGACGCTGTCACGTGTGTTGTTGTCGTCTGTTGTCTGTTCATCATTTTAAAGTGCTCCTGTTGTTTCCTGCATGATATTTTACTAAAGCTTTATTAGACAGCGACAGTAAACTCAGACAGTAAACTCAGACAGTAAACTCAGACAGTAAACTCAGGGGAGTGATGCAGCAGAGGACCCGGACGGGAATCGAACCCTTCACACCGAGGCGCTCGCTCTACCAGGTGACCTGCAGAGGCCGTTAGTTTCTTTAATTTAAATCACTTTCACATGTTAGCAAACTAGTTTATTTACTCAAGTGCTGTACTTAAGTACAAATCTGAGGTACTTCTTTTTACTTCCCTACATGTATCTGACATCGCCTTCCTGTCCAGTACGAACTTAAATCTACAGATTAATAATAATTTAATGAAACCATTGGACTTTAAATTTTAGGATTAGCTGGAAAAATCATTGTGACACAGCTGAAGACAGACTGCTGATACGCCGAGGAGTCTCTGAAATATATCTGAATAAATAAATGAATTTAGAAACATTTAATACGACCTTGAAACGTTGTTTTGAATGAAAATAGTTCAACTGCACGACCACCTGAATGTATTTTCCTGTAATATTTTGTGCCGACATCAGGCTGCTGTCGTCACAGTCATGTAGGTAGCGTATGAAGACATCCATGATTAGTTATGAGCTTAAAGAAAACGCTGCAATCGTGGCTCCAAAACATGAAATACTGGAAGGAGAAGTGCAGATCAGGAGAAACTCTTCTGCACCAAAGTAGTTCTGGTTCAATAAAAAAGCCTCTTATTATGAATAAACCTGCAATAAAGTAATTAAAATGAACATACATAAACATTAATGCAGCAGGAAAAGTCCTGCATCATGTATAAGAGTGTTTGACGCTGTATTCTCGGTGCATCACCTTTGTAAAGTGCATCCAGGGGCTCGAGCACCCCCCTCCTGAAGGAGGCCAGGGGGTCCTGCACGCAGGAGCGCAGGCTCAGGATGCTCTGTAGGTGTGGCTCCCTCAGCAGCTGCTCCCTGTAGGCAACGAGGTGCGGCGAGCGGCACAGCAGAGCCGCCACGTTGTGCACAAACTCCGGCACCAGGCAGGTGTAGGCGTTATCTGCCTGGCAGTAGTGGTACGCCACCACCTGGGGGCGACAGAGAGTTGGGAGAAAAATTGGAGCAGGATCACTCAGAGACATAAAAAAAAAAAGAAAGAAAGGTGAACACTTCCATTCTCCTTCGGTAATCCTAACCTTGACCAACCTCTGGGTGCTGATTGAAGATCAGTGTCGAGGAGCGCGGGAGGCAGGTGACACACTTTTTAAAAATAACTCCCGCTCTGTCGGTGCACAGCCAGTTTTCCCAGCGTCGACTACAGCTACAACTCATTTGGGATTGAGTCAACTTCATGGTGGATGATTGCAGTATAATGAAACATAATACTTCTCGTTTCGCTGCACGGTTTCAGCTATTAATAATTCATCGCTTCCGGCTTCTGCCAGCAGAGAACGATTCGGAGTTAGCCCGTGCATGCTCATGGGGGTCGGACGATTGTGGCGCGAAGGAGTCAAAGTGTTAAAGCCGCCATATTTCACGGCCACGTGGTCGAAATGCGTGAATAAATGAATGAAGAACGCGGACACGCAGGGACACGAGGAAGTCGACAACAGCAGCAGCAGGTGAGCTGGACTCAAGAGTTTTCATTAAAAATGCTAATTTCTGGTCACGATGGAATAAAGGTCTTTAAGACAAAAGGAGTGAAAAAAGGGAGTGAGCTCAATTATTAATACACAGAGTTAACAAGATCTAATAGCTTGGCTGGGAAATGGCTTTCTGCAGGTATAAATATTTCATAAGGCTCCCTGGCAAAGTTGTTTTTTCTTTTTTAAACACATCTGCATAATGCATCAGGCTGGGACCGGGAGGATGCAGATGGCTAAGCAGCAGGGAAGAGGACGGGAGGAGGAGGAGGAGGAGGAGGAGGAGGGGGGATCGAGGTGCAACGAGGAAGAGCAAAAGGGAGGCATCGTATAGATTCACACCGCAGACAGGTTAGACGTGACAAAAGTCAGCTTTTCTTTTTTATCTCCGCTTTGTTTTGAAGTCGACCTCCTCGGGAGGGAACTCGGCGTGAAGCCGTGATAAGCTCCCAAGGTGAGCGTGAAACTTTCTTTCTTGGTGAATCGTTCCTCCTGTGTCGTAGGAAAAAAAAAAAAGGAGCGAATCATCGCCGCCCACGTCGTCGCTAATTGAAAAATTAAGACCTCAAAAGGAGCCAGTTCAAATTATCTCGCCGTGTTTCAATTATAAGACGGACCGAAGAAACCGTCACGCCGCAACCACAAACACAACGGAATGTAGCGTTATAATGAAAATGGACATTTTAGTGATAGTTATATTTCCTCGCTTTGCTTCTCTTTGATGAGGAAGGAATGAAAGAAAAGCACGGACGATGCAAACGAGACCTCTGACACTTAGATATGTTTTAAAAATGAAAAAGGAGGCGACTCATCCACCGCTTGTGTTTGTAGAAGAAGAAGAAATCCACCTTCTGAAGGTCTTCGTGGTGTTTTCGTGTGTAAATCAGAGGCTGTGATGTAAATGTGTGTGGTACCTGAGAGGCCAGCCTCCTCATGGCTTCTTCCTGACGTCGCCTCATCTCAGGGGTCCCGGGACAGCTGCCTCCTCCCAGGGTGCCGTGAGTGGGCTGGGGCTGGGTGAGAGGTAGCCCCTCTCCATCTGGACACAAGACGGCACAACAACACTCAACGCCGTTTCTGAACCACAACAAAACGAGGCGTCGTTATTCAGAGAGAACCTACGTTTGGGCGAGGCCTGTGGACTGTCCGAGGCGATCTGTCTCATGCGCGTGCCGTGGCAGCTGAGCGCCACCAGGCGGGAGATGATCGCCGTCTTGCCGAAGCCGATGTTGCCCACCACCGCCACGCCGCGGTTGGTGCTGGCGTTGGGGCTGTTGAGGTGGGCGTCGATCTCCTGGAAGAGCCACTCGCGGCCCGTGAAGACCGAGTCCATGGTGATGCTGGGCACCTCGAACAGGAGAGGTTTGAGGGCGATGTCTTGAGGACGGTACGGTGCAAAACGCACTGACGTGTCCGGGAAACAGAACCGGTTAGATTTATATTCTTACATGAATGTTTGTTCTTTATCTGGAAACACTAAACACCCACATATCTACGCATTAAACAAGTATTTCTCATATACAATTAACAGTTCTCGAATGGGTGATATCTATGGACACCGCTGCACCATATGGCCATGAATCTTTTACATATTTAATGTGTTTACGTGTATTTTAAGGCTACAAACTCAAAGATAAAAGCATAAACAAAGATATCCATGTTAATTATCATTAAATAATCACTGAGAATGTTAATGAGCTGCTGAAAAGTGGCTCATTTTGAGATAAATGTGAGCATGTCTGGGGAGGAAAAAGTCGTCACTCTAAGCTACAGATAAAGTAGAAATAATATATTTTATGTGCAGCAGAGTTCAAAGGTGGCGTCCGCTCGAACGGTCCACGCTTGTGCGCTTCAGAAAAGTCGAGGGAGCGACTTCTTCAACAGCCACAGCCGACTGTTGATTTCCCTCACTAGGGGGAGTCATTAAACTAAAGTCCTCCAGAGGTTGGGCATCTTTTCAGCAGCAACATATGGACCATTAAAGACTAATGAGGGTAAAATGAATCTGGTATGAACTTCTGAAGCTGTGTGATAAATTCAGTGTGAAAAATTTAGCCTGCTGCTTCTGGGTGTCGTCTCCCGGGTGCCGCCCTCCCCGATTTTGAGCCTTTGAGAGTAAAAACATGCTTTTCTTCTGTCTGTGGTGTCGTTTTTTTAAATGTTATATCAGCGTCTGGTAATTACGGCTCATTTAGGATGCGAGCGCTACGTGAATAATCCAAACACTCTCACACTGCAGGCGAGGGCACTAGACGACTAGAGCACTTTGATTTGTCGAGCACAAAGCGAGAGGGGGCGGGCCTGATGCAACAAATGAAAATTAAAGTAACTTACGTGACTGGGATTGCCAGGCATGGGTGTTATTAGCGGAAGCTGAGACGAACAGCAAGCAAACAGAGATAGGAAGACAGAGAGAGAGCGATGAGTGATAGAGAGAGAGAGAGGGAGGGAAGAAGAAGAGGACAGGAATGAAAACTGGCGTCAGAGCACGGGCAAAAGGTGTAAGCTCAATGATGAAACAAAGAGGAAGCAGCTCACGGCGTCAGCACATCATGATGTCAGAGACATGGAGGGGGAACCACCGGACCGGGGTCGATCACTAATTGAAATCCTCTGAATTACATCGAGCAAAAAAATAAATAAATAACCAAAAAGAGGAAGGGCGAGGACGGTTTGGGCTTTTGGGAGAATCTAATTGGTTCCACTGCGCCAGGGCGAGATCAATCAATCCCAATAAAAATAAATGAATCCAGTTCTTGCTGTAATTCGACCCTCAACACCAGACCGCTCTGCGTGTGTGTGTGTGTGTGTGTTACAGGTTAGCATCAATTAATCAACCTGAGCGTGAGACAAATCCCACATTTGTGTTTTTCTCTCCTTCGTCACCTTCACGTTGAACGTTTGTGATCAGATTCCTGCAGCGAGAAATAGCTGCCGGTCAGAGTGGCTCACTTCATTTCACACTCAAGCAATAACTGTGAGTCAGAGCTGTAGGAAATATATGTATCATACACTAGAAGCCCTGGAGAAACCTCGTGTGTCTGCAGAAAATCTTTTCGATACCGTGCGCAGGTACGGTGCTGCAAAATGTATCAAGAAGAGGAGAGAGAGAGAGAGAGAGGAGTGTTGCATTAGAGCTGTACGTCTTCCTGTAAGTGACTCCAGTCTGCTGATTAGGAGCACCGCTACATAACATAATGAGCTGATATCGCTCTTAATGTATTCTTCTAACCGCTCCAAAGTGCTGCTGCAAGCATGACTCGCTCTCTCTCTTTTTTTTTTTCCTAATTATAATCGCAGAAGTGAAAAGAAACGCGACGATCATGCTGAGAGGGGTCTTACTTAGGCAATCAGCAAAAAAAAGCTACAAACAGATTTATTTATTTATTTATTTATACCTGTGAATGTGTGTGTGTGTCCTCCTGCACGGGCCAGCGCTGCGTTTTACTGCACTAAGCTCTGTGCCAGCTGCAGCCCAGTGTAATAAAAGACATTTCATCCATGTTCCCCCGGTCAGATTATTTTAGTGCTAACTCAACAAACACACAGAGAGACAGAGAGACAGACAGAGAGACAGACAGAGAGACAAAGAGACATAGAGACAGAGAGCTACCACTCTCTTCTGTCTGTAATTCACACACTGATGTAATATTCTTCCAGTTGAGTGTCAGGCTGTGAAAGAATGGACCTGATGCAACACCGGTGATGGGAAATGCAAAAAAAAGAGTCTAAATACCGACGGCTACTCTGTTTTAAGTGGCGCTGATCCAGTTATCTTGGAGGTGACTGGATGCCAAATGTGCCCGTAAAGCTCCTCGTGGATTTGCTAAACGCACCCTCGCACTATCGGGCGCCATCCTCCGAACGACTACAGCACTTTGTGCAAGTCGTTGCAGCCTCTGCTGCTGCTCCACTGCGTCGGGTGTTTCCAGGAATATAAAAAAACATAGCAGCCATGTTGTGAACGGGGGCTGAGGGACTTGTTTTTCCAGGACGGTGGAAGCAAATGTGTGTGAGGGATGGATGGATGGATAGCAGTTGCTCATAATCCCTGCCCATAACACTCCCCCTCAGGCGATGTTGAGCAAGGTATCACTCCACCTCCCTCCCTCTTCCTTTTCTCTCCTCTCCTCACTCCCTCTTCTACCACCAACCCTCCGTGGCCAGACGGAGCGAGAGTCTCAGACGTTTTAATTATTCACCAGGTGAGGATGACTCACGGTGGCTGAACAGCCTTGAGAAGAGGGAGGAAGAAGAGGTGGAGGAGGAGGAGGAGGAAGATGCAAGAGGATGGGAAGTGGAGGAAGGGTGGGCACACACAAGAGAGGAAACGATGGGAAGAGGAAGAGAAGTGGTTTATACGATGATGATGATGGTGTGTGTGTTTGTTGCGAGGGGTTCGGGGAGTGTGGCGTCGGGTTATCCTCGGTCGGGTGGAAGACTTTCTTGTGGCTGACGGAGTTTGCGGATGTGTGACTTTGTCTGGTTTCTCAGACATACCGTTAAAAAAAAATACAGCAACAGCATGTTATATAATTTTTGTTGGGAGAAAAATCAAATCTTATGTAATTTGCACAGCGAGCTTAGAGCGACATAATAAACCCTGCACACATTTCTTCAGACGATATCTAATCTTCTTTATGGCTGCGAGTTTAACTCTATTCACCGACTCACTTTGGGTCTCAGCAGCCGAGCAACATGTTCTGTGTACTAACTTATCTCACGCCGCGCATCTCCAACTCCAGCTCGTTCAAATGAAGACGACAGAGGACAGATAAACGACGCGAATAACCGCAGATAAAGGCGAGATAATCATCATTGTTTTGTTGCAAACATGTTCGTGCACCGTCATCAAATCTAGACTGTTATCTAACTCGCCCGGCGATGACGGCGATGAGGGTTTCTGCTTTAGTTTGTGTTTGCTGTAAACACCGAGGTTCAAATTAACGCGGACCAGCAGCTGGTTTTCTTTCAACGGACGTTCGTTAATGTTGATGTTATCCGATAAACCTCAACATGTCTGTGTTTCAATACTTTCTGACTCCAAGCACATCGGTTTCTACTGTCGAGACTAAACTGTGCATTTCCAGCGGTGGATTAACACACATTCAGTGCTCTAATATAAGCGATATTACACGATACGGTGTGCTTTAACGTCATTATTCGCAGGTCAAACATTTCCGATAACTCCACGGCGTTTTAAAAGGTCAAAATGTGTTCGATGTATTCACAGGAGCAGGCTGCTGTAGGAAAAATAAGGCTTCGTATAGACAAACAGTTCTTGTTTGGTTTTTGGTATTTTTATGTGATTTGTTGACGATAAGAAAAACACAAGCCTTCTCCTCTAAACGTATAATCAATTACAGCGCTCACCTGAATTTCTAAGACTTCTTATTTAAGCTGCAGCCCGTGTCAGGGACTTTTTATGGCTGCAATAAAAACCCTCCGGAGTTTGAAAAGCAGCCAAAAAAGCTGCAAACATCCACTAAACACAAGGCCTGTTTTGTGTATGCAAGCGGAGAGGGTAGGGAGACGGTGAGGCGAGGAGAACGGACGGAGGGAGTGACAAAGACAAAGAGAGGGAGAGTAAAGATAAACGAGGGAGAAAATGTGTGCGCAGTGTACGGTTATGTGAGTGCGTTTGCGCTGAATAGATAAGGTGGGTGGTAAATCTTAGAGGTAGGCAGGCAGGAGCACAAGAAGGTCCATTAAAGTCTGACTCACTCTCCTCAAAACAGCAGCACAGCTCGGGCCCCCGATGGACGGCATCAAACGAAGCATCGACGAAAACCAACCGAGAGACGAGAGAGAGAGAGAGCTGCATCTGTCAGCTGGTTACCACCTGACCGACACATAACCAGCGGTCTCCTTCTTCTCGAGTTCATCTCACGCAAAACGACCAACGAGACTCCGTCCATCCGTTTTCTATCAACGCTCATCCTCACAAGTCACCGGTTCATCACAGGTCACGTAGAGAAAACAAACATGAAAACCTACGGGCACCAGTCAACCTGTTAAACGTCTTTGGAGAGAACATGCACACAAAGGCCGAGGTTCGAACCAGGAACCTTCTGACTTCACACGTGTTCAAATATTTGTGCGTCGTGAGGCAGGATGGTGAAATAAACTCCAAACAATCACTCAGCTTTTCTTTAAAATGTTCCGTTACGTTCTGATTTGATTGTTTGTAAATGTAAACGTCTCGACAGTCATCAGATCGCATGACGCGTTAACTCACGTGAAACTGGACAGTTTGGCGCTGTGGGAGTAGGGTTGCAAACTTTCCATGAGAAGTTAAGCTGGGGAATTTATGGAAATTTATGGGAATTAACAGGTAATTTCGGGTAATTTAAACAAACAGCATCATATTCAAACATAAAACAGATTTATTTGTAAGTAGAACCTTATAGTTATTTTATTGAACAATATTATGTAGCTTCAATAGTCTCTGTGTGCTCTGGGCTCTGAAGTGTGGTCCAATCACCTGTGCAGGTAGGGGGCGTGGCCTCAACATCCCTGCAGTAAGCAGTGTGCTATGTGCATGTGATTCAAGAGGATATTCAAGTGTACTTGAATGAAATCTGGTTGTTTTGAGTCGAGATTGTGCTAAAATAATAAGAGCCGATCTTCAATTTACTAAATTCCTCCCATGGAAAGTTTCCAACTTTGAATTTTGCAACCCTACATGTGACTCTGTTTGCTTTATAATATTTAGAATATGTAGATGTCGTCTACAATGGGATGACGATGAGAGCGGCGCTCATCGAGTGTCTGAAATCAATCCTCCAATTTCAAGTTTTGGTTTGGTCTCATGAATCATCCTGTGGGGAATATTCCCGCTGAACTTCATCACAATCTGGACACTAGATATCTTTAGCTCTGACGACCCAACCATGCAACAAACTAACGCGTTATTCTGTGATTCTACTACCTCAAATTTCAGAGCTAGCGTTGGGATTTTGTCCTCGTATCGTCTGCAGGGAAAAGCCCTGCTCCTCAAGTCGCCTTGCCTCCCCGTCCTGTCTCCCTCTGTCTCTCCTGGTGAAGCTGCAGGAGCAGTGCACTCGAGGAGACTCTGACACTGATCCGAGGAGGCAGAACGCATGCTAGGACGCAGCCGGCTGGCATGTAAACACACTTGGCTGCCCTTAGAGGAGGGAAGGTTGAAACAAGCGGCTCTGGCAGTGACGGTGGAAGCTTTGAGAGGAACTAGCTCTCTCCGTGTCTCTGCGTCCATCTCCATCTCGCTTCCCCTTCGTCTCGCTCTGTCTTCTCTAACGCGCTCTCACTCTGCATTCGTCTGCACAGCTTAGCTTGCCCTCGGGCGAAAGGGAATCACATCGCAGCTCAGCCGAATGCACTCTCAGCTAAGTGGGGTCTTAACAGGTGTTTAAAACACACGGGAACGCATATTTGTGTTCGCTCGGATGGCAGAGGGCTGCCATTACGGCGCTCATTACTGGCTAAGTGACAAGAGGAAGAAGGGTGAAGGGACACATAATGTTGTGACATAAGGCCATTTGGCGAGGAGGAGGCTGAGGAGATTTGCTTGATCACGCTGTGCCTTCGACTTTGAGGAGTGTGCGGCGGAGCGTGCGCCGGCTGTGAATGTTAAACGCTGAGACAAAGTTTAGCTTCGCGGTGACACAACCTGACAGAACTGCTCTTTGTCCAGACAAAAAAAAGCAAGCTGTGTCCACGGCCGATATCTCGGCGGCATCACTGGTCTGGACTGGGAGAAAGAGCTCCATACGTGCAGACATCTGCATGTGAGACGCTGCGTAATCGACCCTCGCTGGCTTTCTTTTGAATCTTATAAATAACTCGCTCGTCATGCAGCTCTCGCCTTGAGATGCTCTGAGTCGTTGTTTGTGGATGAAAAACAGAACAGTGCCCTATTGTCTCGAGTCTGCGCCGTGTCGGATGAGCAGCGAGCGGCTAAAACCTGAATGACGAGCGAAATGTTTTCTCCATCTGCAAACGTCTGTGCGTTACGATCACACTGCGCCGGGATTCTCCTGTTTGTTTGCCATGTTTCGTCGCAGTTTGTCACGGATAACTCTGGACTTTACGGGTTTAAAACGACAGCAATAACTGCCAGTTTTAGTTGAGCTGCGGGGCTTGTTGCACGTAATCCTCCATCTCCTTCTGTCCTCTCATTTCTTTTCAGCTCTCTACTGTCCAAAAACTGTACTAATAAAAAATTATTTGATAAAGAAATAGTCATTTTAGCCTATTTTTAAACTAGAAAACAACATTTGTTGATCGTCTTTCATCGTATTTTTATTTTTACTTGCGGTTTAGTCACTAAAAGTAGAGCCAGACAAGAAACAGTGGAGATAAAGAGAAAGAGAGGACTGAGCTGGCCTCTCCTCTCTTGATATTTCTGCCTATATTTCCATCTTTACTCCTCTTTTTCCTAAATTGTGGCTCAAAAAGGAGAAGCAGCGTTCAGCGGACACGTGGAGTGAAGCGGGGTGTGTGTGTCTTGTTAACTCCACGCCTCGTCGCTCACCTCTCAGGTCCTGCCCGGAGCGACCCGGCCCGCAGGTGGTGCTCTGTCTGGGCATGCGCAGCGAGGTGCGTAATGGAGTGTGTCTCTGCTCATCCAGGTACGCCAGGTCCTCCAGGTGGGCTGAACTGGTAGCTGTTATAGAGAGAGACAGAGAGAGACAGCATGAGAGACACACACAGTAAACAAGGTGGCATCGGTTCATGCCGTTGTCCGGAGGCAGTTGTCAAGCTCCCGCTTTCTTTCTTGCTAAAGTCCTGCAGGAAACATCGAGCCAGCCCGACATGGTTCTGTCCTAAAAACTCCCCTCCTCTCCTCTCGGTGTCTGTCACGCGGCACGGAGGCAGATGCCATCCGGCCCCTCTCAGGATTAATTAGCTCAACAGACAAATGTCTTATTCATGGAGCGAGCGCCGTCTGACGCTGGCTGCTGATTGTTCACACCACGCTGGTGTGTGTCTTCAGGGCCAGCGCTCGAGGAAAAAAAAACAAACGCGTCTAAATGAGATTAGACGCCGCCGGTGCGAGCAAGCAAGCAAGCCGACTTGATTCTCCATCACACCTGAACCCCGCGGTTCAGTTAGAGGTGAGCGAAGGAGTGGAAGGCGAGGAGCTGTGAAATCCAGGAGAGATTAAGAGACTGAAGCAGTTGGGGGGGTTATTTAAGTTTGTCCTTTAAAAATAAGACAACAAGATTAGAAGAAGATTGGTTTTAATGCAGTGGAAAGCGAAGGAGGGCTTAATGTTTGGAGTTTGGGGGACACAAAATGTATTTAAAACTGAATTTCTTAGTTTATGTCAGATTTGGAGAAGCGATGCACCTGAAACGTCCTCCAGGAAAACCAGGGAGTCGGCCTCTAAACTGTGACAGCTACAATTTATTTAACCAAATGCTTTTGTTAAACCCCGTCTGATCATCCGACTGCTCGCGAGTTCCCAGATATCATTAATTAACTTGGTGAGTACAATGTTATCATGACTGACAGAACTGAGCTGAAATAAAAAAAACAAGATCCAAGTTGTAATGAGCCGGATTTCAGAGCTGGGAATCCTTTTTTTTTCTCTCTCTGACACGATACCTGAAATACTCGTGAAAATCCCTGAAGTCAAATCAAGGAGTTTGGGGAAAGGTGTGACTGGTAATGCATGTTTCTTCTCAATGATATCCTCAGTGTGTCTCCAGTCAAAAAAAAAAAAGAAGAAGGTAAGGCACACAGTAATCCCTCCAAGTGTCGTGGGCTTTCTGCAGCCCACCACCTATCACCAGCACCTCAACACTGATCTCGTCCTGCTGTCGCTGCTGGTTCAAAGAGTTTTTTTTTCCCGTGCTGCTGCTGCTGCAGTTAAGCTCACCGAAGGACTGAGACCGTGTGTGTATATATATGTGTGTGTGTGTGTGTGTGTGTGTGTGTGTGACTGCCTGAGTCACCCCCCGGAAAAAAATGAGGCACATGGGTTTCCCAAAATGGAGGGAAAATGGCAGCTGAGAATGCTGGAGGCTCGGCCCTGATGGGAATGGATGGAGGGGAGGGCGGTGCTGGTCATCTAACTGGGCTAAAAGCGGAGACAGTGGAGGCATTAATCTGCTGCTAAACCGAGGAAGAATGACTCTAGAGCTACAGGGGCTGCGAATGCTTTTTTTTTTCCTCTCCTCCTCTCTTTCAACTGTGTTTGAATGTGAGGACTCAAATCTGTGTGCTCATCATCTCTATCTGCAATGCAGCAGGCTGCTGGGGGATCACATTCACAGTTCCTGAGCCAATGCGCTAAGACTGCACGCACGGTGAAAAAGAAATAAAGAGGAACGAAAAGAAAGAAAGTGAGAGAAAAGTCTCGTTGTGCAGCAGCAGCAGCAGCAGAGAGAGCTTTGCTTAGCTTTGGGCAATGACAGCCACATCAGACGCTTCCTGTTTTAAACACTCTACTGATAGCATGCACACACACACACACACACACACACACACACACACACACTCGAAGACGAGCCGGGCTGCCGTCCAGAGCCGACTCAGATACGAGGTGTGCTCTCGTCTCTGCAAGAGATGCATGATGATAAACAACCCGAGGTTTAAACAATAATATTTCCGGTTTAAGTGTGAGCACGGACAAAGAGGAAATCAGATTGAAAAACATGATCTCAGGTGAGTTTTATCTCAACCTGGTGAATTTAGAGACTATAGAGAGCGTCCAGTTATATAAGCGGGTGCGTATAGATCCTCCAACAAGGGTCAGTTCACCCACTTTCCTTTCCTCTTTTCCTTTTTTTAAACTTTGCGTCTGAGAAATCGATGTCAGGGATTTGTGCTTCCACTCCACTACAAATGGAGCTGAGCTGGAACCGCAAAGAAAAAGAAAAGTCGCTCTCAAAGTTATTCACAGTGAACCGTTTCAAGACGGACAGGTCTGTGAATTTTTCTTGAGAGGCACCCGAGACGAGCGGTTAGGCGTCGGTGGCTGGAAAGTTTTTGAAGTTGCGTGTTCGAGAGTTTAAACCAGTGAAGGTTAAAGAGTACAACTGTACTGAGGGTGAATTTATATACAACTCACTTCTGGAGCCAGCCTCGAGTGGACGTTTGAGGAACTGCAGTCTTTGGTTGCATGATGAAGTGCAGGATTAGGGTCAGAATACTCTTTTTAGAGTCTTAAATTTCCATTTTTTCAGGTACTGGATGATCAGGTCGCTCTTCTCGTCTTTACTTTGGGCGGTAAAAGACTCGTTTCTAAACTCTGATCACCTCTCGAGCGAGCAGTGTTAGCACCACGAAGCCAGAGAGAAAATTTAATACTCCGGTCTTGGTTACTCCGTGCTTCATATCCATCTTAAGCTCTACCAACGCACTGCCTTCATTAGGTAATAAAGTATCCCCCTCCCTGCTCGTTTTTCCTCCCCAGTCGCCTCCTTGCCTCTCGCTCCGTATCTTTCTCCCTCGCTCTCCACACATCAAAGTCTCTCCGTCACTCTGGGGGATAGAAACGGTTAATGCCTGGGGCTTTGATGTTCCACTGCTGTGTGAGCCCAGCCAATCCTCAGCCTGTGCTCAGCCTCCCATCCCTACATCATCTAATAATTCTTTGTGGAGGAGAGAGAGAGAGAGATTATGAAACTCTCTTTCACTCCTCTTCCACATGCATCCATCTCCCTCTCCTCCATACACAATTCCCGACAAACACAAAATACCTTCGGAGACAGCCTCATCTTTGCATCATCTGCAGATTACAGCACGTCTTTTCTGAAGGTCTGCGTATCGAGGGGCGGAGACGAGAGATCGAGGGTGACTCTCTAAACCTGGCGTCGGAGTCGCCAGACAGCGGTGTCAAACAGCAGAACATGACCGATGATGGAGAGAGGGTCATAGCTGCAGCGAAACGCCTCGTCAGGCATATTACAGTGTTTAGTGAAATACATATGCGTGTCTGCGGTGCGCGCACATACACTTTTTTTTTTCCAAGTGGGAGTGAGAGAAGTGCATAATGGAGCTCGTCGTCTGTAACAGCCTCTCGCACGATCAGAACAATAACACAATCATGCCCGTTAGGACCGTCTCAGTGTTATGAAACTGACATTTTTCCTGATATTTACTGTTACTTTTGGGAGCCTCTTTGAGGCGGCTGTGGCCTACATGAAAACACACATCAATGAGACCTCTGTCAGCTCCAGTTTTCCTTTGTGATATTCTTCCAGCCGCAGTATGTTCTTCTTCTTCTTCCTCTGCTGCTGCTGAAGCTTTTTTTTCCCAGACTGTATTATTCTGCTCTGTGGTTTCAATCCACACCACAGGGCTGCGAGAGTTTAACAAAATACCACTGCGGATTTGCAGCTACCCGAAATTTCGACATAAACCCCGTGAAATTTGAAAACAAGGGGTTGTTTCCTCCGTAGATAATCGAACCGTTTCATAAAAAAAAATCACAACAAACTCGATCTAAACCACAGTTTGATTCCTCCCAAAACCAGGCTCGGGTTTTTAGGAAGTTGAGGCCGATTTGTGGGAGAGAATTTTGCCATTTCTTCACTGAATATTTGGTAACATGAGCAGGTTAAAGATGAAATCTTCCCCTCGTGAACTGCCGGGATGGCAAAAAGGGTTTTTAAAGGGCGCGCTACATGAGTTATTTAACAGCTGCGTTGGCTGAAAACGCTCAAATTACAGCCCCACAGATGAGGTCGGACTTCCACCTTCAAAATATTAATATATTCCTTTTTTTTCAATGCTGTTTGGTTGGAAAAAGGGAAAGAGAGGGATCAGAGTTCATCTAGGAAGAAAACAAGCAAGGAAAGGAAGCTTGGAAGGAGGCGAGAGGATGCAGAAACAGAGCCGAACTAGAAAAACCACTCTACAATGGCAGAATTTGTAATTAACCTTATTTCTGTCTCTTCACACAAACCATTTCTGCTTCCACAGGAGAGGGAAGGAAAGGAAAGGAAGGATAAAGGAAGGAGGGACTCACCAGCCACAGAGTTAGGGCGGGGCATGAGGTACAGAGGGATGGAGTGGGCAGAGTGGGAGGACATGCTCTCCAGGTTGCGCTCAGGGATTTTGTTGAGGCTGTAGGTGGAGGCGGTCATGTTTTCATCCACCCTGTACAGGAACGAGTCCATGCCTGATTTCTGGGACTGCCACAGTTTCAGGTTTCCCCGGGAGCCCTCGCCGTACTTGCCGCCTCGCTCCATGTTCTCGGAATAGCTGGTCAGAGTGGCTGCAACAGAAAGAAAAAACACACACGCTTTTAAAGTTTGTTTTGACAGCCCTCCCTTCGTATTTACCGCTCTATTCTGAATTATCCGCGGCGGGTTGATGTAATACTTTCCTCATCAAACTGCAGGTGTTCGTTATTGTTGCCTGGAAACAATGTCGCCACCGCTTTTGACACAAAACCCCCCTCACATCGGCGAGCGTTATCATCTCTCCTTGTTTACTTCCTAACAATGCAGTTGATGTCAACATGACACGTACGCCTGAATCATCCATCAGAGGGATTACGGGGCTGTGGAAACTGACCACGGAGTTCAGGTGGAGTTGAGTACGAGGGGGTTTGTTGGTGCACATTCAGATGGCCACATTTTGAGCTGCAGTGGATGGGAGAGTCATTTCTGATTATAGGAACCAAGCTACGACCTCAGGCGTGTTCCCACTGACTGTCAAAAGTTTTAACTGTCAGGTGTCCCACACTTTGGAGCTACCTGTCTGAGCAGGTTAGGGTGACTCCTTCTGTGTCTTTTCTTAAATCTTTCTTTTGTTTGGTTGCCTTAAAATCGACTCTCTGTTTATTAAGATTTGTTTGAAGTCCGTGTTAATTCAACACTTGTATGCAAATGTCGTATCGCTTCAGGCTTTCAACATTCACACGAGCAAGACTATGTTTTAACAAAGACTTAAGCAGCAACCTCCGGTGCTGGGAAATAAAGCCAATGCAGAACTACTGCCAAAAACTGCAGTTCCTCTAACGTCCACTTGAGTCAGTCTCCATAAGTCCCCATGTTCAAATGTCCAACTTCACAGCAGAAATAAACATGTTTACAGCCTGGTACAAAAAACAGTTTTGGTCTCTGTAGCTAATTTCCCCGTTCATGACAACTGTACTGAGGGTGAATTTATATACAACTCACCTGTTCACATTATATTAAGGCTTAAAGTTATGCAGGATTAAGAGCGTGGATGCTCTGATTGACAGGTAGGCGCCGTTACAGATGGCTTATTAGAGCGCCCAGGTGTCAATCGACCTGCCTCAGGTCCGCCGATGATTTGTGTCGCATATTTTCGGCTTCGGAAACCGACGTTACTACGTCACTCAGGCTTTGTCCGTTCTTTGTACTCTCACTGACTTGAACCTATCCTAGCACGGGCGCAGGACTCCAAGTATTGACGTGTTCTGGTGATCATCTCTATTTTTCTGACTGTCAACAAATCCTTATTGTTGTCCATTAAAAACAGACATGCAGATATTTGGGTGACATGATCTGTGGCAATGTAGTTTACTTTGAAGAAATAACAACATATCATGACGCCACAGACTCCCAGTCATCCTTTAAATATTCCTGTTTGTTAAGACTCTCTGCGTCTCTCACCGATAATCCCGCTGTCCCTGCTCTCCAGGGTTGAGGTTGGACTGGTGACGGAGCCGTAGGCACAGTCCCTGTTGCCGGCCTGGCCAGGCATGGCAGGGGGGAGGGTGGAGCAGGGGCTGCCTGCAGGGGGTGAGGCAGTGCTGCTGGTCAGGGTGGAGCACGGGCTGATCCTCTGGTTCTGGCCCTGGGACAGACAGACAGACAGACAGACAAAGAAAAGCTTTCAGATAATAACAACTAATAAGTAACATTTTCATAAAATAAAAGCGCTATGACGACAGATGATGATACACGGCGTCAGTTTCCGCACATAAACATGCTAAACAACCGGTATTCTTTCAAATAATGTTGTAAATAGCACCTGTAACAACAGTTTACTGCATCCGGGGACAAAATAACAAACAGTGGAGGGGTAGTACATGAATCAGGAATGTGAACTGGAACATCTAAATGCAGGAAAACAGTCATTTCCCCTTTTTTAGAAACAAGAGGGAGTGACCGGAGTCTGTGTGAGTCCCATGACACACGTGTGCGTTTGTATGTTCCCTACATGTAGGGGGATTTAAAGTTTTCACAACTTTAAATGGATGTCATAAAATCAGGATGGAGCACTCGATTTTCTATCCTCACAGGACGATCTATTTTCCTCTTGATTGCCGCACACAAACACACACTCTGAATACATATTCTTTCCAGTCGCAGCATTGTTTTGGCACCCTGCAGTGACCCTCTGCTTTATCGGCTTATGTTAGGAGACAAGAGACCACAGGGGACAAAATAAAAACACTCTGCTACTGCTGCTGCTGCTGCTGCTGCTACACCCACAGATGTATTTTCACACTAACGCACAGGCGCACATATCTAAAAAAGAAGAGACGCACGCAGCATCCAGAGCAGAGGCACGAGGAGAAAAACAAACAGGGATTGCCAAGTGATTAAATGTGTGTATCAGTGTGTAAGAGCAAACACGTGAACACACGGAGGTCTCCCTCGCTGATGCGTTCAGACCGACGCCGGCTTGAACTCTGAGGGGTGAAGTGGTGCTCAAGGCTGAATCTGGTCTGGTTTAATCTGCAGGAGGGAGACTGAAGGGACATGCTATGCTAATACACACACACACGTACAGTCGGGCTGCGATTCTTTTCATTATTGACTAATCTGTCAATTATCCGTCGACGGCCTCTCGAGGCTCAGGAGACAGATCGGACGCCAATTAATCATAGGGTTGGCGGTTTGATCCTCGACTCCTCCTGTCCACATGTCAAAGTGTTCGCGGGCGAAGGCACTGATGACCGACGGACAAGACGCTGTACGTCGCTCCATGGCAGATTTCCATATTTCCACCCACAACCTTTAAAATCTCTCATCTGTTCTCAGTCTGCACCTTCGCTGCTCGTCACCAATCAAAGTATAAAGAATGAGCAGAGCATGAGTGACACCTACTGTAGGTTTCCGAATCTAAAGCTGAACATCTGTGTTCGATGTACTCCACCTCCAGGCTAATCTATACATCGGCAAAGATGTTGGCGGACCTGAGATGGGCCCTGTATGTGCTCTAATACACTGACTGACTGGTAGGTGACACTCAGGCCTCCAGCATCTGCTAACACCCCGAGAGAAAGAAAAACATTTTCAATATTTGCTGCCCTCTGCTCTCCTCGCCGTGGACGGGACTGTCACGTTCACAGGAGCTCGACCACAACGGTAAAACAAAACGTACACAAACAGGCGGCGACACACCGCAGCTCTATCGACTGGGCTAATGAACCTCGACCTTAAAAAAAACGCCGCGCCAGGATTGGATTGAACTGCGACGGTATGAAAGGCAATTAACTTGCACGCTCCGCGAGTCGGGGTCACCTTGTTCTGTCAGCTGGCGAGGTCTGGCAGCTACTGGAGGAATTTAACCATGTCAGATGGAAGGTAGGTGTTCACTGAGGACTTTCAGCGTGAACAGCAGCAGGAATACAACAAAAGTCTCTAATCTGCTAATAAATGATGTCTTGAGGCAATCCTCGTTGTATTTGTTGGTTAATGAATCAAACAAACTGCGATCCGGAGAGCAGTATTTGGGGCAGATATGTGAAATAATAAGTTTGTACTGTGGTGCACGATGCAGCAGGGTGCTAGTATGAGTCACGTCTCTAAAAAGAGCCGCTTGAATAAACCTCTCTCAATTTATACACCCCCACTGCTACAGCAGCGCTCACATCAAGCACAGGCAGTCCATCAGTCTAATCGCTTATCCACACTGCTTTAGTGCAAACCCATACCTAGGACCCGCTTTGAATGCCTCGGCAACAGGTTAGCCCCCTGTTTCTCCTCCTCACTCTCTCTCTCTCTGTTTTCCTTCCTCAATTTGGAGAATTCATACCTGTCAAGTCAGGTTCACGTACGGAAACCACAGCATCTGCTGCAGAGCTCAGAGCGGGTCCGTTGTGCCAAGAGCTGTTTGTTGCACAACTGCCAAATTCACAAGCTGAAAGGTTACCGTGCGCAGAGAGAGATAGCGGGAACATAAAGTCGAACCTGACCTCCCCTCCTCTTGTCAACTCGATAAACAAAGTATGTCGGGGGGGAAATGAATAATTGAGAGTATTTGTTATATAAAAAATCTAATTAGACGGGTGGATATGCTTGATGGAGAGGCGCTGATAAGTTCTGAATCCGAAGCTCAGGGCAATTTACAGAGAAGTCTTTTGATCTGGCTCCCCTGTCTTCCAGAGATCTGTCAAAACCGAGTGTAAACAAGGACATTATGGAGATAAATGTCAAAACAGATCGAAATCAGACGATCGCGTGTTTGTTCACGTTCCCTCACAAAAGAAATGTGTCAAAAATCGTGCCAATTAGATCAGGATAAACCGAAACAAAAGCACGAACGGCGATGGAAAATTTAACTAAAGCACTTAAGGTTTTGGCGCCAATCGTTTATCCTTTAAGCCAGAGACGACCTGAGACAAAGTGTCCCATAAAGTGCCTCAAAGTGATTGTGTGACATCATAGATTTGAGAGATTTGAGTCTCTGAGTCACGTCCGCAAAGCAGATCTAGTTCCCTACCTGTCTCGCCTCGGGTTCCTCCATGCTGTACTGGGTACCTGCCGGCCCCTCACTCACTTTGTCTCCCAGAAGGAAACCCAGGCGCGTCATCAATGTGTTGGCTGCCTCATCCACCGACGGAGGGGGGCCCAGCTCCTGGCTTGACTCCCCTGCAGAGAGAGAGAGAGAGGAGGTGGAGGTGGAGGAAGAGAGAAGGAATGTGTGTCAGCGGTGGGTAGAAACAGGACAGCGTATTTTCACAAAACGACACCTCTTTACCTGAAAACACTAAAGGAGGAACACCTGCTTTGCATAAACCACAGCAGCGACAACAAACCCGGATACAGGATACACAGCACCTGTGCTTCGAGACAACGCAACAAAACACCCTACCTGAGTTTCCCCGGAGCTCAGAGCTGTGCATTACACATGACACGTTCCCCCCCCGCGGGCGGGCCGAGGTGTCTTCTTACGCAAACTCCCGGATAAAAAATCCCCCGTTCAGCCGCGACCACGAGGATCCCTTTAAAAAACTGTTTACAAAAGCCTTTTCCACGCGGACTGGCAAAAGACGACAGCTCCTTCCGCACCACTCATCACCACTGCAGCTCAGGTGACGCAATGAGATACGCCCATTACCTGTGTGTGTCTGTGTGTGTGTGTGTGACTTTTTAAGCCAAAGTGGGTGTGTATCCACCTCTCTATGCTGTTTACAGAGGCTCCTATCTCTACAGAGAGAAAATAAAACACAGCGGTGAGAGCCTGCATGATGATCAGATAATCAAAAACCACACACATACACACACACACACACACACACACACACACACACAGACGTAGAGCTGTGGGATTTCACTTAAAATCCCTTAATGACCTCATCTCTTCGCCTCTGTTGCCTGGTTACTTTCCATCCATAACAAACTGTCATCGGCGGTTTCATGTTTTTTTTTTGTTTGTTTTTTTTGTTTTCATACCCAAGAGGTGCAGAGCTGTATCACTTTCAATTAAATTTCACTTTATTTACTGGAGTGTCACTCAGAGCTGGAGCTTTCCACTAAATGCTCACCCTGCTGGCAGCTAGTGGCCAAACACAAACAGCTGTGATTGGATGTATGAGTCTCTGAATTGGCCCCTGGACATTAATGACACTGAAGCCTGAAGCAGCACGAGATGGTCGTTTTAAATAAACAGCAGTGAGACTGAGGCGGCCTGCGGCAGAACCTGTTTCCTCTCCCTCGACTCCTCGCTCGTTTTCCTGCAAGGCAGGTTGGACCAGATAGGCAGGTAGCTCCACCACCACCACCGCCTCCACCGCCGCCACCACTTCTCTGAAGACAGACAGCCTGTCTGCAGCCTGTGGCCTCTCACTCGTCCGTTCAAAAGCTTACAGACGGACAGGCAATCTAAAGCCCGTCCACGAGCGAGCCAGCGAGCCAGCGGACAGGCAGGATCCTCATTAGATTAACTCCCAAGTCTTTCTGAGCGAGTGAGGAAGACAGGCAGCTTCAAGCACAGGCAGGGGAAAACTTTGAGGCAAATGAGGACGAGACGCGTCGCCGAGCCTCAATAAAAACACACAGCGGCAGCCAATAATGAGGTAATCACAGCACACATTAGGTCCAAAACAGATAATTACGCATGAAGCCTTGATGAGATGGGATAAAACCGGCTCGGTAATGCAGCTGGAGTCACTTTATATGAAGGGACCCTCCAAGGTCAATGAATCCCCGTGCGTCCCTCGAGGAAGGAGCGCAGTAATGGAGATGTAGATAGGTAGATGAAATTACTGCTCCACCTCCTTACAGCTGATGTCGCAGGGGACGGGCACTGAGGTGTGTCGGAGGAAAAATAAAAACATGAACCTCTGAAGCTTTTTCCATGTATTCTGCGTGTGTTAGCTGCATGCCTGCGTGTCTGGACATGGAGGCAGCGAAGGCTTCCCGGTTGACAGACTGGTAGTAGTAAGCAGTGAATACATTAGCACTGATTAGTCAACAGCTCCTGAGGGGTTTGCGGCCGTGATCGTGATCAAACAGGGGCTCTGACTGTCTCTCTCTGCCTCTGTGCGAGGGTCCCTTTGTCTTTAGTCTTCCCTCGTTCTTTATTTTTTCGCTTCACCTCTGTCACAGACAGCTGTCGGACGACTCTGCATCTACGCTTCGTTTGATGTGGGAGGCTAAATCTCTAATCTGGTTGCCGGAGTCCGACGGTAACTCCCTCGAGCTAAACATAGGCAATCCCTTTTTGTGCATCCTTAAACTCGCACGCTAAAAATAAACCCAGTCACAGTCAAGCATGTGGCTAAGACCCAGAGGTTTGGGCAACTGTTATCGCGGAGCTGTAACACGAAATCGAAAGAAACAAACAGATCATCTTCCTCCGGATGTAACCAATACGAATGAGCCACTATCAAAGCGGATATTACCATAATGTATGTATCGATTTCTTCCCGTTTATGGCTCTACTTTTTGATCTTAAAAAAGTCCGGACGGTGAAGTTACAGATCTAAAAGGATTCATTTTAATACAATGAAAAACACAACGGTTCTTATTATCAGGTGATTATACGCTGATGAAAACACACTGCACCTTTAGAATACAGATTATGACAAGCACACGGCTCTTAGCTCCGCTTCAAAGCGACAGCGTCGAGAAAAACACTCGTCTAAAGTCGTCACGGTGACACCACGAGAGCCTTAATGATACAAATTTGAATATGATCACACATGAAACACATCTCTTATTCTCCTTAACCAACACACACGTGTGTGTGAATATTTATATATATGTATAATATACATATATATAAATATATATAAAAACACACTCGTCTCCATTGGATTCCTGGGCTGCGAAGGAGACAGATGGTTGCCATAGCAACTATCTTTGCGCGCAGCTAGGAATGTGTTTCTGTGCGAGCGCATCTGTTTTCCTCTCCGCGGCCGTCCACGGATGATCTGCCCTCTCACACCGAGAGAAGAGAGGAGAAGAGAAGAGAGAAAGACGAAGGAAGCATGTGTGCCGCAAAGCAGGAGGACAGCACAGGACAGGGAGATGATTATTAATAGAGCAGGGCTACAGGTAACATAACACATAACCATGTGATGGTGGCTCTTGTTTCACCGATACCTGGGCGAGTTTCACTTCTTCAGCAGGGCAAAATAATTCCAAATGTGTCCCATGCATGTTCAAAGAAAGATAAAGAATCAGCAGAACAGATTTCAACTACTGAAAACCAAAACAAGGTGGACTCAGCACAGATTGGCATGCACGTCATCAGGACGAGCAGCCACCGGAGGACTAATCAAGAGATCAGAGGAGTGAATTTCACATTCCTCGTGTGCACAGCGGTGACGTTATCTATGCGACAACATTTGGAGGTTTTTAAACATGAAAGCACGCCGGGACACCAGGTGGGGTCGAGTGATATACAGGACGTGCACGCAGAGAGAGAGAGAGAGCGGGGATGTTACTTTAATGTTTATATCGTGTAAATGTTATCACGTCTGGCTGTGTTCGGCCTTCATGGGCAAATCAATACCCAGCATCAATGCGATGAAGATATTTAATTTTCTAGAACAGTGTTTCTCTAATATCTGAAAATATGAAGCTCCTACAGATGTTAAAATAAAGCAGTGTAGGCAAACCCTGTTCAACTATGGACAGGAGGCAGGTTTACTCCAGATAAAAAGATTACTGATTGTCGTTTGTTGACAGAACCAGAGCTAATTTGGTGTCAAAGGGGTATTCCTGATCTGAACTTCCTAATATTTCAGTTTTTAAACCATTCATTTTATCTGTGTGCATGACCGTGACAACGTAACAGGCTGATATCGAAACAAAATATTACAGGAAACTTTAAATTATTATTTTGTTTTTGTTCTTGTTGTAATCATTTGTGGTGTTTTAGCTTATTGTTTATATTTATCTGGATATATTTTGTTTTTATTAGCATGCTGTGTTAAATGTTGTCCTGTCTGTCTGACATGTTTATTCGTCTGCTACAGTATAAATATGAGCTCTGTGACTCACAAGCCAAAATAAATATTTCATCGGTGCACATACGGCCATACAGCCAATAAAAGAAATTAGACAGCATGTAAATGTACCTCTAAAATGTCACTCTGGTCCCTTTGGATGCCTCAATACCACAGCTAACACCGTCACTACTCGTGGCGAGCTTGCAAGCTACAGCACAAGTTTGTTTACTTTGTGTCTTGCTCCCCTGCTGGTGCTCAGCCTGCCAGTCACTGTCGATCAAGCACAGACACCGACACACCCCTCAACAGCCGAGACAAGTCCAAATTATTGTTTTTCCTTCCTTAAACAGTTAAAAATAAAATAAAACTGACTTTATTCTGGCTGCAAAAATGCGATTTCAGCTGCTCAAAGTTGAGTCGACTATACACGAGTACTGTGATATAGGATTACATACATCATGTTGGAGGATGGTCTGAGTAAATACTGTTTAAGAAGGTTCAGCTATAGCATCATTAGGAAAGCTTTCACACTGATTCATATAAAAAGGAAGACAACTGCTGGTGAATTTTACAAGCTATCTCTTAAAATATCCACAAACCATATTTAGGACGCCACAAATTTCTTTGTTGGCCATAAAAATCAGCTGATACCTGACTTCCTCCTGGCAACAGACAGTGTCAGCAGCAGCGGCAGAGTGTGGGCTGGCATGCAATCAGATGTTTAAGTCGCTGCCCTGCTGCTTCTCATGCCAGGGCGCCGTTGTTAGGAGCTAAGATGTCCATCTGTCCACCTGGGAGGTGTCGAGTCCTCGCCCCAGAAAAAACTCATCTCTGCTCCTCGGCTCCTCTTTAGCTCAAAGGTGTCGCTGACACAGACGAGAGAATTCCTGCTTGTAATCAACTGTTTTTCCTGCCTCACCGGTGCTGGAGATTACCATTTCAACCCTGAAATGTCACATGCGGGAGCTCTTAGCGGCTCATCACAACTGATAGGGGTTTTTCCACAGTCTATTTCACAGGATTCATGCAAAATAAAGCTTCGGTCATCAGTTTTCCATCCATGAGATTCAACAGCAAGCCAGGTGTTACAACGAAAAAGGGTCTATTCTAAAGTACTACATACTATAGAAACTATAAAAACACATTCTGGTATGTTTCTATAGCAGGTCACCTACTTAGAACACCCATTGAGCAGAAACCCAGCAGAAGAGGTTGAAAGACGGACAAGGCTGGCAGCACTCTGTCGACCATTTTCCTCCTACATTAAAAACAGTCAAGCCCTCTCCATCACTATTTCTCTCACATCTTCATCCAACCCTGGAGGTGCTGCAGCAGAAAAGTCCACACGAGCCAAGGTCAGGAAGCCAACGCTGCAGAGTAGATATACAAGAACCAAATCTCAGCAGAGGACTATCCTCGAGTGACCCGCTTTACTGTCCTCTCCCTGTGTGAGCAGGAGAGAAGCAACTGGGAGGAGGAGGAAGGGGGGGAGGATAGACAGAGGGAAATCTGGACCGTCCACAGGATTACAGAGCAACCGCTGACTGTCAAGTTAACAGAAAAAAAAAAAACATAGGCGGCACCTAAACAACAAGCTCCTGCTCCAGAGGATTAGAGACACGGAGAGGGAGGAGGCAAGGAGGAGGATGAGACTCTGTGGGCACCAGCGAAGCGATTTCATTAATGACCTCAGCGATGTTTTCGTCTTTGCAGCAGCAGCAGCAGCAGCAGGAAGAAGAATAACCGTTTCTTTCTAACATGTTCCAGCATGCATAACGTAACACACAACAAGATGAGGAATGAGCTGGCTTTTTAAAAAAAAACAAAAAACTTACCAGGGCAGTATGTGTCCAGGTCTGGATTCTTGGCAGTGGTGGAGGTGTGTGTAGGGGAGCCAAGCTCTGATTGTGGAATGCGAGGGCTCTCCACAAACTTTGCTTTCCGCAGAGGGGCTGGGAGCAGAAAGCACACACACACACATATAGAGAAGGAGACAACATGTACACACACACACACACACACACACACAGACAGAGACACAAACAGAAAGATCAGGGAGATGGAAGAAGACAAGAAAAGAGAGGAGCGACAGGGACAGGAAAGAAAAGGGAGGAAGACAGAGAGCTTATGAACTTCAAGCGGCACACTGATAAAGATGAAAAACAACTTTCTTAAGCAGCTTCAAATCAAACTAAAGCCAACAAACAAACAAACAGGTAGAAAATGTCACCATATTTCCTCCGTACGTAGGAGCCACAAAGCTGCAGACAAAGATGGGACGTCTGAACCCGAAGAGATGGGAGGAGTGTAACAAACGAGCTTTGTTGTGTCTGTTTGTGTCCGGTGTCATAATCACACCGAGAAATGCAAATCAGATCCATTTTTGAAATGTTCTCGCGCCTGACTCACAAAAATCTGAGACATCAAACGACAAGAAATTCAGAGAGACACACACACAGAGAGAGAGAGAGAGTTGGATGTTGAAAGCCGGGGGTGGTGGTTGTGACACGATCTATCTTTTTCTGGGTTCTCGGTCACGGCATAGGGATTGTACACACGGTTACCCAGGTTTATCTTATAGTATCATAGAGAGTGCATGCATCGTGGCAGCAGCATTAAGTCTACTACACATGTTGTACGCACAGGTACATCCATTCAGTGGCGTCCTTTAGTTTGTCGACTTTAACGCTGCTGTAATCACTCAAGTGTTTAGACTATTGCCACAAAAATGCCAGGCTTGCTCCAACTGGATTCTCTAAAACTTAAATAAATACAGCGGACAAAGACAGACTTTTTGTGACTCAGAGACCAAACGATCTGTTCCACAGAGGTGTGACCTCCAGAGATAAAAGTTGTGCTGCGACGGAGTCCGAGAACTTCAGCTGATATTAACTGCATTCGCTCGTTTGCTCGACATATTATTTGTACTGTACGGGGAGCGTAATTTGTTTTTCAACATCTTAATCTGCTTAAATAAATAAAAACAGATTTATGCACTGCGACGCTGCAACGGTTAACCATTCTCATTACGGGCGAGCGCACATGTCCAAAGCTATCGGGCGAAGCAGGACTGTGCTGAACCAGAGCGGGGTGAGCAGGAAGTCACGAGCGGCAGTTGAAACATAAGTTCGAGCAACAATGACTGCGGAACAAGAACGGGCTGCTTCCCATTTTGTTCGAGGTTCATGTTACAGCTAATGCCAGTACAGTGTGTGTGTTTGTGTAATGGGTTGAAAGTAGAGTTGTCCTTCTGTCTATGTGCTCTTTGTCTCAGTTTATGTGAAGACAGACCGTCTCCTGCAGCACAATCTTTAAAACTGAACAGATTTTAAGTTTTAAATCACCATGCTCCATTTTTATCTGCATAAAAACAGACACAAAACTGTCCTCTGTCTTCAAAAGGTCAACTTTTCAGCTCTGCTTTATGCTTAGTAGCTTTAGATTAGCTCTAGATTTCAAATGCTGGTAATCCAAAGGGTGTTAAAAGGCTTTATAATATATAACATCAGTGCTAGAGCTTCTCAAGCCAGAAGAGAGCATGTAATCCTTCATTTTATCGGAAGACGAAGAGTCTGAGGAGCTCTGCGAATCTTCTCGTCTATCGGCAAAGATCGTGGAATGACGCCTGGTTGCTCTAATAAACCAGCTGTAACGGCATCTACCTGTCAGAAAAATGTGGACATAAACCAAATTATTTTCATCTGATGATGACGTTACATAAAAAGTGAGTTTTAAGTGATTACAATTCATCCTGAGGAGGACAACGATGTGTGTGCTCAAAATCACGAACGTCAACCTCGTGGTTGCGCAGCAGAAAGTAAATAATGATATACAGGCGCTGAAAAAGTTTGACAACAACATATTTTGCAATTACAGGAATTCCTTGAAAAGTCTGCAGCTTTTCACTTGTTCCTCATCGCGTAACTTTTTTTTCACCAATTCGCCGCAATCTGCTGTCAAGATTTGAGATATTCTGCTCACTAACAAACACACAGTCAAACAAACAAAAGCAAAATCTCCTTGGCAGAGGGAATAAAGAACTCCTCCAGAGTTAGACGTGTTCGCTTGCCACAAACACACACACACAGAAAATGAGTGTTAATGCTGTGTTAGTATGGTCTGGAGAGGACTCAGCTCATTGACCACATCTAGGACTCGAGCCAGCACAGATGCCACAGTGAGAAACTACAACTGACAGCCAGGAGGAAGGAGGGACCGGAGTTATCCACGGCTGGATCAACTACCATGACAGCGACTCTGACGGAGACTTGACAAACAGGCTTTTTTTTTTTGTTAATTACTAGTTACAAATTACACAGGAGAAATCTATAAAACATGTCAGTCAATGGATAAGTAACAACTAGGTGTGCAAGCTTACAAGGCGCTGCGTACGTTACCTTCGGAGGCAAGAGAAGACACGGAGAAAGCAAGCCAGTACATGCTACTGTAGTCAAGAACCATTGACTTTCCAAGAAACATGAGGCTACGACAAAAAACGTACAAATATTAAAGCGTTTCCTCGATATTTATACGTATTAGTGTTTAAAAATTTGCATGGTCGAGTCCCCTAAAAGGGAAAAGCAGAGCAACACAGCAGTTTGTAACGGATGGGCAGCAGGAGGTAGAGCGGGGTCATCATCATCATAATCAGATGATCGGTGGTTCGATCCCCGCCTTCTCCGGTCAATGTCGTGTCAAAGTCAAACCCCAGATTGCTTCTGAATAAAATGTGTAAATGATTAGCTCCCAGACTGACGAGCAGTTGGCCCCTTGCATGGCAGCCATCGGTGTATGAATGGGTGAATGCGAAAGTCTTGTGTACCGTTTACTTTCATTCAAAAAGAACCGAAAGTTAAATTCTCTTTCAAACCACAGTCTTTATTTTGAAAATCTGCAGCTTAAACTCTTATAAAAAGCTACAAAATAAGGGTGACGGACCGAGCTTTCACCTTACAGTGAGCGTTGGGGTTGCAAAATTCTGGGAATTTGTTTGAACGTTGTACATTTTCCATGGGAATTTATGGGAATAAATGGAATTTCCCTTCATAGGGAACTTCTAGATGCGGAAAATATATTGTAGTATAATCTTGACTAAAAAAAAACAGATACAAGTACACTTGAATATCTGCTGCTGCACTGCCGATTTATAATATTTCACAAATTCCCCTGCTTAAATTCCCATGGCAAGTTTCTGGAAATTTACAGGCATTTTTCCACCTCTTTGCAACCCTAGAGAGCATCCAGAAAGATTTCCTCACATGCATCAACAGTGTTAACAGTTTAAATCTCCTCCAGGACACCTGTGCAACCCCCAAACATAGCATGTCGCTGCACAAAGACTGTGCTGAGATAATAAAAGCATTATTTATTCCCCCCCTCACAGATTATCAGTTAATGGATAAACTCTGCTGGATGTGAGATTACCATTTATTTATTTATTTTTTGGTCTCTCCTGATCGCACCTCTATAAAATGGCGTAAAGTGAGACTCTGTCTATTGGAGTAAATCCTCTCTATAGCACCGGCTCCAGGAGACTAAATCCCAGGGACTTCTCTCCTGCAGTTCTGTTGTCAATAGTGTGCCAGGCCGGGGATGGGTGACAGTGTGATGGATGGCAGCAGGCAAATCCACTCGTCTAATGAGCTTATGAATAAATATATCTAGTCTAGTGTGTGTGCAGATGCACGTGGCCGTGAAATAGATTTTTGTCACATGCTCATGGACGTGAGGGTGTGGGTATGAATATGCATGTGGCATGTATGCAAGTGTACATGTGAGATTAGAGCGAGATCAGTGACGGTAAATAAGCCAAAGGACAATGTGAAAATTTTAAAAAGCTGATCTCTATTCCCCGAGAAAAAAAAGAAAAAAAGAGAAAGCAAGTCAATATTGTGATTCAAATTCATGTATTGTGCACATGAAAGAGAGAGAGAGAGCTTCTTTTCAACGCGACGGTCCCCTCAGACGCAACCGACGAAACAAAATGACAAGATCTGAATATGAATTGGGAGGCTGGAATATGCAACGCACACTCTCATTTGCGGCAGATTAGAGAGCGATAAGCAGGTGAAAGGAGACGGTTTCTGTCTCGGTTACATACATACGACCTCAGGCACGCACTCAGACAAAGACACATTAACATACGCGCACACGCGTGCAGAACAATAATGTGGGTGAGGACATACATTGCCCAGCTGTCTGCAACCCGAGCAGAGCTTTACAGAAAACTGAAGCATGCAGCCCTGGTCACTATGGCAACAGCAGAGCACAGGGGGAAAAACGGCGAGTCTTGCCCACCTTTTTGAAAAAGGTGGTGGTGGTGGTGGTGGTGGACGCAGCAGCAGGAGAAGAAAAAAACGCTTTGAGGTCCCAACATGTTTGCTCACATGTAATCAAATTGTATTGATAACTCATGGCTGCTTTACAGGACAGCGGTGTTCCCCTCAGCACCTCGATCCAAAGAAGTCGACTCTCAGAAATACAAGCTGCTGCTGCTAACCGAGGCTCTGATCCTTCATGCCGAGGCCTCAGAAAGAGCTGAAGAGCTCTGTGTTTTTATTTTAACTCCCCCCAAAAATAAAAATAAATCTATTTTACTCCAGTGACCTATCATGGATGGATAGAGTTCAACTGTTATTGGAAAACTAAGCCGCAACCACCGGGCCTCTGAGTTGATGCAAACGCAGAAGAAGATGACAAATAACTGCAGTTCCTCAAACGTCCACTTGAGGCTGGCTCCAGAAGTGAGTCAGTCTTCATAAGTCCCCATGTTAAAAACTTCACAGCAGAAATAAACATGTTTACAGCCTGGTACAAAAAACAGTTTTGGTCTCTGTAGCTAATTTCCCCGTTCATGACAACTGTACTGAGGGTGAATTTATATACAGCTCACCTGTTCACATTATATTAAGGCTTAAAGTTATGCAGGATTAAGAGCGTGGAGGCTTCATTCAGCTCGCCTCAGGTCTGCTGATGATCCACGTCTTTGCGAATATATAGCTTATATAACTTATATATATATATATAGCTTTAGCTGGGAGACTCTTTAACACCAGCATGACCCTTTTCTATAGATTTCTTATTTACGAGCTGCTGTGACAAGTTTATTTCCCCACTGTGAGATCATTAAAGTCTATCAATCTTATCCTACTATGTTTATGTGAAGGTAATAATATTTCTCCACTGAGGATACATTTAGCTGCCTCTACTGTTTGCAGTCCAGTTGCACTGTGGTTGATGTAGACGACTGCTGCCCTGATTTAGATTTCATTAAACTGTCCGTCCTGAGTGTGACAGACGTACTAAAGAGCACTGAAAGTGAATGTGGGCTTGATACTGACGCCTTCCGACATGTTTCATATGAATGTCACCTGGCTTTGTTTACACACCCAGAGGCTGAGTATATAATAACCCGGCTCAGAGACCGCGGATGGTTTTTGTGCGCAGACCAGATGTTGCCGTGCAACACGTCGAGCTGTTCGGCGGCTTTTTTGACAATCAAAGCGCGAGTCCATTAGCTCGACTGCCTCTCCCTCTTTTATGTATGCATGTGTGAGTGTCTGTGTATCTATCATTACAGCATTGGAGGTGAGGCACGAGAGGGCGGAGGAAGAGGGCTGGTTTTTCTAAGAACGCTCATTAGCTGAAAAAGCTGCTCATTTAGCGTTTAACGTTAACCTCATTGGGTTTGGATTAGGGCAGTAGCACAAAGCGATACCAGAGCTACAACAAATTAATCTGGAGGATCACAAAGAGAAGTAATCTGAAATCTGACGACTCAGCGGAGCGACACAGTTAGCAAAGAGGTGGTTCTCGAGTTAAGATTTAACTCTGCTGATCAAACATGATGGAGCTTTTTTCCCACAGCTTGCTGCATGAGCAGTCAAGGCTAGAAAATTAAAAATAGTCGACCTTAAAAACACGTTTTTTCCTTCCTTTCTTCCGCACTGTTATCAGGATTTTTAACCAAACTACAATCTGTGTATCGTTTCATTGTTCATTTACAAAACTATTAATCAAGAGTACTGTTACACAGCCCTCCAGCTCGACACTATTTCAGGGTGTTTAATAAAAATTTTTTGCCACACTGGACCATTTATTTGCTCTGAGCAGCTTTATTTTTATCAGACCGTCTGTGGTCTAAATCCCCGTTGTGTACATCCTCCTTATGTCCGTACTGCAGGCTTTCTGGGCAGCTGTCTACTTCAGTGAACAAAACCTTCATTCCTGAAGGACTGTGCCCTCATGACTCAGCTGTAGAAGCGCAGCGACTATTCTTAACACTGAGCGGTTCAGACACTTTTCTTTTCTCATGGTCTCGCTCGCTCAGTGGCGTGGTGACACGGAGGTGTGACCGTGAACTTTTCACACACACACACTAACACAGCGGGACGCCGCTTGAAGCTTGAGGATAACAGCAAACTGTAAAGTTTATATATGATATCACTTTATAAGAAAGTGAGAGCAGCATAATGGCCAAGGACACCACTTGATACGGAGGTCTAATAATAGCCCGGCTGCCTTGACCTCTGTCCCAACTGGAGTTCAGCCCTGCAGGGAATATTTATAACCACTCAGCTACGCTCAACTGGAGGACCACACCCTTGTCATTGAGAAAATCAGGACGAGCTGGATGTTTGTCTGCCGTCATTCGATTGAGGAATTAAATTAAGCACTCAAACCGGACAATAAACGAGGAATAGCATTACACGAAGCTTCCGATTAAGATGTTTCCGATAACCGGGCGCTATCTTTGGCGTGACACAAAGTAAAGAACATTAAAGCCCTCAAAGAAATACTTCCATTTCTGACAAAAGCCGCAATCAATTGTGGCTCTTATGTAATCCCGTAGACTGATTGCAGCCATTCAAAGTCAGGGCTGTGATCCAGACAAATGCCTCATAGCGGTTCAGCACCCTGAAATGACTGAGCAAATAAGTTAACAGCAGACAGACAAGTGATGAATGTTAATACAGAGGCTGGTGTCACTGTGCAGTCCTGTGCAGTCGTGTGTAAGGGTTCGGATACGCATGGATACACATATACACACACATACACATAGAATACACAATAACACACTTCTTTAGGCCTCTGTGTGAGTGTGTGTATCTCACAGAGAAGTGTTTGCTCAGCTCTCCACCATCAGCATTTGGAGAAAGCAGTGAGGTGGTATATGTAACCCACTGCTCTGTTTTGTAAGCAAATCATTATCATCGCTATTTATAGCACACTGCGGGTTTCTTTTTTCCACGCTACAGCTTTTTTATGTTCCAGAATGTACTGCTAAACGTCCAAATAAAACCAAAATGTAAGCAACAACCACACCGAGGGGTAGTAAGATACTGATAGTACCTTCATTTGTACAGAAGCTCTCAGGCAAAGATGAGAAATTCAGGGAGATAGATCTCAATGAAACAGGATAATATGTACAGAAAATCATTAAATGGTGGGGATTAAAGATGAAACCAAAGGAGGAAAAAACCTGGATGCAACATTGTTAGAAATGGTTCATGGTATTTCCTTTAAAATACAGTAATCTAAGGTTGAGTGGCAGCCTAGACGGTTTTATTCTGTGAAAAAACAGAAGAAGACAGTGAAAGCAGTAATCTTTGATACTAAACTAAACACTGACTGAAGTTCATCTCTTATAGGTCCCATCATTTAGTTTTAAAGTTCTTTTAACCTCGGTGCACTGATGTGCTCTGAGCTTTGGGATCATCTGAGATAAACTGAAATATAAAATAGTGTATCGTCTGCGTAACGGCGGTGAAACGAGGGGGGATTATGTATGTAAGAAAACAGAAAAGGACCAACAAATGTTCCTTGAGGAACGCCATAGTCAGTGTCTCAAAAACATGTGTTAAGTATGAAGGAAACCAGACAAGTACACTACCCAAGACACCAACCAATTTCCCAAGACTGTCAATCAAAATTGTCATGAACTACTCTGTCAAACTAAGAAGAGCCACTTTGTTCACACCAACAATCGTTCTCAGTTACTTCTCATGGTTGTTTCACCGCTGTGCTAGACTTCATAACCAGTCTGAAACTTCTGTAATGTGTTGTTGTCATTTAGATGATTATGGTACCTGGTTAAAACACAGTTTTCTTTAGAAGTTCACTCAGAAGGGGAGATTACGTATGGGCCTGTAATTGCAAGGGACTGCTCTCTCGGGGTTGCGTTTATTTAGCAGAAGTATACGATAGCTGTTTTGAAAGCTTTGGGGAAGGTTTCTAATTGCAGGTTGTTACCTGGCATAGACACTGGAAGCTGACTACAAAGAGCATGGTCACAGGGGGGGATCGAGAACACAGGAAGATGACTTCATCTGACTAATGGCAGCACTGACTGTGTGTTCTCTCATCATAATAAAAGATTGTAATTTTAGATTTCAGGGAGTTGGTACAGAGTTAGCAACACCGGCTCCACTGATGACTAATTCTACATTTTTGAGGAGTGCTGCTATGACTGTAAAGGTAACAAAGCTGGAGTCATGTGACTCATAACATTATACCCTCCGACTAGTTTTCCACAACTCTAGTGTGGAGCTCCTCTTCTAACCTTTAGCCAAGGAAACAAAGCCAAGGATTTTAAAGGACAGTGGTGTCGTCAATGCTTGATTTATAGCCACGGTATCATGCATGGTACAGACTGTGCCCACCCGTCGATAGAGTCAGCCTGCTTTTGTAATCAGGATTGAGTGAGCGCCATCATGCTATACTGGCACTAAATGGTGCCTATAGTCTATAATCCACTGGTGAGCAAATGAACATCACATTCATTTTCATAGAAAGGCATAGAAAGTCCAGCTAGGCCTACATTTTATCCACAGTCAGGTTAAGTGATGCTTAAAAACTGACCGAAGGAGGAGGTTGGATTTTTAGACAGTCGGTCATATTTATTTCTTCGGCTTACAAACCATTTATCTGACACACGCTCAAGGGATTGCAAGGGAGGGGAACTGAGCAATTATATAAATCAATATCACTCTGAACCACTGCAGAGGGTCTATGAGGTTTTATTTGGCTGATTTTCAGGTAAGTGGGCCACATCAATTTCCCGCAATTTCAAAAAGCCGGGCTTAAGACTTTGTCTTGTGAATAAATACGAGATCACAGCCACCGACATAGACTTCAGGATACTTGAAGAACTCGGTAGTAGGCAGAGACGAGAATAACCTTGGATGACACACTGTACCGACCACATCACCAGCGATACTGTGTTGAATATTTTTCACTCTCAGGCAGTGCTGCCTCGAATAAGACTTGAAGTAGCGATATCTCTGTGTGCTGATCACTTTAGACATTCATTACTAAGCTACAAATGTCATTAGCACACACGGGGGATGCTGTCAATCCTTCATGAGGGATCCGAACTTCTCCCACCTTGGACACAATCAACCCACCCTTAGCGTCACTGACCGATACATCCTGAGTGACAGCTGTCAGAGTAAGCCCATCAAAGCTCTCTCCAGGTGGCGATGCTAAGTGGTGTGAAAACAGGCTGGTGGGTGCCTCATTTAAAAAAACCCCAAAAAAACAACCCATTCACCTGAGACTCGCGATAGCAGCTGCTGATGGAGGTGCCGGTGTTTTGCTACAGCAGACAGTGTTATTGAGACATTTTGTTCTGCTCACACACACACACACACACACACACACACACACACACACACACACACACACACACACACACACACACACACACACACACTCCCTCTGGAATAAGGCAGTGAGGCAGGCAGGCAGTCTGCAGTACTGGTACTGGAAGGAGGAACCACATCCCAACACATGACCGGGTGATCCTGGTACACAACAACAAGCTGCTGCCGCACGGCGTTGGGGACAAACTATTCCCACCACCAACTTCACCAACCCATTTACGCAACCGCATGCTACATATGACGCTGTGCTCTGGAAGGAAAAGTGAGACACACAACAACAAGAACAAGCACCATTAGCCGCCCACAGCTTCTGCTTAGACACACACACACACACTCAAAGACAATTGAATGCTCACCCACGCTGACGCATGAAACAGAGCAGCTCGCCACGAAAAAAACACTTACATTATCGCACTCTGGTTGATTCACAGGTCCTCGAGCCTACATTGTCATTAGAGTGCAGCCCTTTGACACATGCATCATTTCACGGAGAGAAATTACTTTTCCTGCGTTGCTCCCATCAGCCCCCATGTCTGTACAAACGTCATTCGAACCAGAGGCCGACGCTGCCGCTACCGGCTGTGATATCAGAGAGAGAGAGAGAGAGAGAGAGAGAGAGAGAGCAGACAGACCCGGAGCGAGCTCTGGCCGAGCGAAAAGGTGGAGCAGCAGCAGCAGCAGCAGGTGAAAAGGTGGTGGGGTGGTGAGAGTCAGGGGGGAGAGAGAGAGATACAGTTTGCGGGCACAGATGGAGGAATGAAACGAGCAGAAGAGGGTGTGGCGAGGCTCACCATTCTCAAACCAGATCGCGCATTCCTGAAGGCTGGAGTACGGCACCAGCTCCCCTCCTTCCCCCTCCAGCGACACGAGCAGTCCTTCCTCCCTGAGCGATGACCAGTTCATCAAAAATAAGAAAATAAAGAGGGAGAAAAAAAAAAAAAAAAAAAAAAACGGGGAGGAGGAAAACACCTGCAGCTGAGAGGAAAGGTAGGGAGGAGAAGGTGCAGGAGGTACGGAGGCTCCGTCTCTTTTTATTTCCTCCCCTTCTTGTTTCCTTTCTGAGGAAATCTCCACAGGTTTCAGTGCTGATGCTGCCCGCTCAGTTCAGTCGCAGTAAATGATACAGAGCCAGGCAGATATGGCTGTGACGGGAGGAGCGAGAGGAGGAGGAGGAGGAGGAGGAGGAGGAAAGAGAGGAAGGAGGAAGGAAGGAACGCAGCAGTCACTGTGTCACTGGGGGACACAGAGGTGACACCTCTGCGATGACAGTAGCACCGACGGGCGACCGAAACCTTTGCCACTACGAAGACCAAAAAAAAAAAAAACAACAGCACACGGGGAGTTTTTTCTTTTTAGTTCCCGTGATGAGCACACAAGGATAGAAGTGAGCTCCTCACTCGCCTCCGTGACTGCATTAGCGCTTAGCGTGTTATGTATAGATGTGAGAGGCGCGCACACACACACACACACACACACTCTCTCTCTCGCTCTACAGGAACAGGAGCTACCAGGTCTCCAACAGATGAATGGTGCAGTGCTGCTGTTGTCATGGCAACCGCAGAGCAAAAAAGGAGGGGGAGGAGAAGGGTGGGTATAGAGGGAGGAAAGGAAAATGGCATAAAAAAAAAAAGAAAAAGGAGGCATGGATGGAGAAGGAGGGAGGGTGTTGTTAAAGGGACACAGGTTTTGCCGATCATGGACGGAGCTTTGGGGACACATGATACCACAAGTTTTCGTGGGGAAAAACAAGAGCAGAGGTGTTGTTTCAATAAAACCTACTCCATGTTCCTCCTGTCCTTGTTTTACCCTTGGAACAGTATTCGTTCAGCTGAAGCCATGTTTTTTTTTTAACGGCTATTGAGGGGTTCAAACCCACGGGGCAGGAGAATATATTGCGTGCCGCTTTCGCTTTTGTTGGAGGTTCATATCCGTCCGGCTGTTTTCTAAATTAATCTCCTCCAGTCGCACTTTATTTCCCCAGAGTGACATCTCCAAAACAACATGTGCAGCACGTTACCGACGAGCATTGAAGATGTGCGACGGCTACAGGTCAAAGTTTTTGAGCTCTCTCCACGTCAGTAAGAAGAATAAATCTGTGTTCTGAGTTTGTCAGACCAAAGAAGAAAGTGTTATTAACCACCCAGCCAAAATATCGACAAGTTTATGAAATTAGGTGTCAAAATCAGGTGAAAATGAATTCAGGACTGTGAGCGGAGATGAATTCATCTCTATCTCTCTGCTCAGGGTGGCCTCAGCGTGTCATCGAGCCACCCTTTAAGGACCGCCCACAAAATCCTGAGACTGAAAACTGGTGAAAACCTGTTTGAACCTCTAACTGCACGTCAGCAATACATCGTTCAAAGTCTTTCCACGTGTTTTCAGTGACTATTTTCCAACATATTTGATATATTTTGAAAGAAATCTCAGAATTGTCTCTACATGGACAACAACTAACATATCAATCAGGAATAAACGCTGTAGTAGTTGCTGGATTTTAGCGGCAGTGATACTTGGAGAATATTTCCAGAGGTGGTATGTGGTTTTAAAAGTTTCAGAAACACTCGCTCTACATCATAAAACCCGGGTCTCTTGTCCAATCACGCCTGCTTGAGGACGATCAGTGTTTTATTTTTAGTTTAACGTGTGAAAAAATAACTTTACATTTACATCTGTGGCACGATTCAAGCGGTGTGCATTGTACGCGAGTCGCATATTGTCAACAACGTGCAACATAATCCAGCGAGATGACAAGTGGGGGTGGGTTGATCACATGCCTGGTTTTAACAGGGAGATACTATTATCATCATCTAAACGAGCAGAGAGACACGTTCCTAAGGAGGTTGCATAAGTGTGTGAGGAACAAACATGAGGAAACGTTTATAACCGAGACTTTGTGGCTGACTGGAGTTTTTATGAAATAACACCTGGGAGCTATCAATCCGATCTTGTGTTTTGAATTTTGTGGATCTTATAAAAGCAAAAGTGTGTCTTCAAATCATCTTTGAAACATCATCGTCATGGCAGCCTAAAGCTCCAGAAATGATCTTTATTTCCATTTCTACAAAACATACCTATTTTATCCTCCCTGTGTCTTTATTTCTATATTTATGTGACAAAAAGTGTCAAACTTTCTTTTTTAAAACATTAATTTGAGTTTTAATACTAAAAAACTCACATCAATCGTTATTTATCCTTTACATAACGTGTAACAACTCCTAAATCGACAGTTTCTAAACTAATTTCTAAATCGTCGCTTTGCTGTTTCAGTACAATTTACTCTGAATTCAAAAGACTCGCGTCTGAGCTTTACTCCCAAAATCAATTCGTGTTGCCTTTTTAATTTCAAAACCATCGATTTCTTCGTCCTCTTTTGTCCCGATGTCTGTCCACATTATTACTCTTTAATCACAGTTTTTAATTTGAATCAATGTCTGAAATCTCCATGTTAAAGCGCCTTGTTGAACTCTTTTGTTCCTCCCGGTTAAGTGCGGAGATGTTTGTCACAGAGTTTAATCAAAGAAACGTAAAACCTGTGTGCTGTTAACCTGAGGAGAAGAAGACATAAAAAAGAGGAGGAGGAGGAGATGAAGAACGAGGTGGAGGAGGAGAAGAAGGCTTAGTTCATTAAGTTTCATATTTAGTGCACAGACGAGCTTGGTCGTCGTCTTTCACCAGATTTCATCGATTGCGTTAGCAGAACTTCATAAACTGACAGACACGTCACAGGTACAGACGTGTATCAACTCCCCGAAGTAACTTTACAGTGACAAACTGCAGAAGAACTGAGATTTGTGATATTTCATCAATAAAAACACCCAGAATATTTCGTCTGATGACTAAAATACGACGTGCTGGTTTCTTTAGTGCTCCTCCTGAGGGCATTGTGCCTCCATTTCAATTACTCCTTTCTACATTTAACCTTCGCTCTTTTTTCGCCTGCGACAGTGGAGCTGAAAATGTCACATTTGCTTTCAGGAGGGAGGCAAAAGAAAAAAAAAAAACGATTTGGAGGGTTCGTAGCAGCTGGGACGGTCGAAGCAAGAAATAATGACGATAATTGAAGAGCGATTTTCTCAAGCTACAGTGTTCGGTAAGGAGGTGTGGAGACTGAGACGTCCCAAATGTCAGTGTTCATTTCTGAAATTCACAGAGGATAGCAGGTGCAATATAATAAAAAAAAGCGAAGCTGGTTAAGGAGGCGTGGAGAGAGCGAGATTGAGATGTCCCAAATGTCAGCCTGCATTTCAAAACGACTCTGAGGGGGGAAAGCGATCGTAAAATGTCTGAGGACGTGGTGCAGAAAAGTCCAGATTGTATATTAGAAGTGTTCAGAATTACATGCAGCAAAGGGCCACAGCGGTAAGGACTGACCCCCAAATTCCAGGGCGTGGATGCAAAGCTTTCTATGAGCACCGTGGCTGTTTCAGTCAATGTTTCAAACCCCATTTGCCGTGACCACAGGCAACCCAGAAGCAGGCAGGGAACACATGGCTCTTTTAGTTCAGACAGAAACTGCGAGGAGCCAGAGTCAATCTGCGGAGAGCAGCTCGAGCCGACAGGAAGTCAGACACAGAAACAGCAAAGAGAATGTGGCTGATTTTCAAAATAAAACACCCCGTGCAAACAAACAAAAGCAAAACAATTTAACTACATGATATATTTTTACATTTAGAAGCATCTAAACCAAAGAAAACGACCAAATCTGAGCAAGTTAACAAAGTCTGGTCCGCTCCTGGTGCGGAGAATGAACCAAAACAGTGTCACGGGCACAACGTGACGGATGTGCCTCCGTACATGAGGTGCACACATGAACAAGAACTCCTTCAAGCAGCAAATCCTCACAACTCTCACAATCTCGAAGCTTGGAAAAGTCACAAATGATAAAACTTGCTTCATTATTTATGTTTGTGTTGGATTAAGAGGAAACACACACGTGATGTAGATGGTTTTAAAGTGCCTCTATCATTCTTTGTAACTTTACTCTTACTTTACGGTGTCATGCTGGACATCGATGACGCTGTCTTCACTGTCACCAGCCTTTCCCTTCAGGTAGTAATCATAGCCTACATTTCACAGATGCCGGAACATGACTCTCAACTGTGGAGACCTAAAATCTCATTATAGTCCACTGTGTGTGTGCAAGACACATCCCAACAAGTGATCCTGTCATCTCCATTAAGACACTTGACAATGACACAGACCCAGATTTTTGCAGCGTTCATCACGAGAAGCTAATTTAGTTTGTTTTTTTTAATGTGCATCCTTTAAGACCACCCACACACGACGGGCTGTAAAACCTGACTCAGCACTTCTGCACAATGTGCCTTGTTATAATCCTGACCGTCCACGCCACCGCTGCCGCCGCCGTTTAGGAGTTAGCTCGTTGTCGCACGCTGCCACTTATTCAGACATCGCTCCATTACTGTAAGCACCAGAGAGACAATTGATTTTAGATGTACTCATATTACTGTGATAATTGCAGCAAGAGTGGGAGAAAAATTAGGAGGTGTAATTAAATCAAGTCTATTTTCAGGTTTTAAGGCCAAATGCAATTTTCCACCTTTATGTGGCAATCCATGGAGAGGCAGTAATTGTATTGATTGCTGCCATTAATTAGGGTAAAGCAGCGTAATCTGGGGAGAGATGTTGAAATAATTCCCATTAAATGTTTCAGAGTGGAGCAGGGCCAATCAATCAACTAGGGCTAACGTCTGTGGCTTGAGTGAGGTGTTTATTAAGGAACAAATAAGCAATCAGTGATTACAACTTATAACAATCAGCCGCTGAGACATCACCGTGAGAATGAGCCGTGATTGCCGCTCATCGTCTAAGGCAACAGAGGGATAAAAATAGTCAAACGTAAACACGGCGGATCCGTAAAACACGCATGAGGACGAAGGACTCTCGCCGGCTGGTGAGAGTTTTCATGAGCGCACCGCTCTAAAAATGAAACTTTTTCCTGGAGAACATGCAGCGGCTTTTAAATACGTCAAATCACAATAGTTAGAGAGTCTCTCTTCTGAAGGAGACAATCCGGGGTCACGAGCGAGCTCAGGCACGGAAACTCTCCTCTGACCGTGTAGTCCGACCTCACAGGAAGGAAGGAGGATTAAAAAAAACACTTGGAGGTTTAATTAAGTGTAAAAATATTATTGTGGCTCAGTCGGATTAACACTCCAGCTTTCATGAGCTCCTGTTAAGTATCAGTGCCTGAGATTGTAACAGATGTTCAGATATTTTACTGAGGTAAACGTGGCGATACCACACTATAAAAACATGAATAATCAAGTTTTATATTAGTATTAGAATGAAGTGGAAGTATCAGCAGTAAAATGTACTTTAAGTATCAAAAGGAAAAGACAGAACAGGCGCCGTCAGAGTGTGATATTACTGATTTTACTTTGTTTTAATGTTTGTGGAGAAAATTAGGATTTATCTACCTTCCTTTTGGGTAATCAGAAAGTATGTAGTTCACTTCAATACGTCATTTTATAGCCCAACATGAGTTTGATCTTTTTAAGCAAAAATAGCATAAAAGCAGCGTAACATGCACAGAAGTAAAAGTACCTGGAAACTGTGCTCAGGCACAGCTGAGGCTCTGCATGTCTCAGCAGCAGCTTCTCAGTTCAAGTGTAAAATGGACTTAAATTGGGCAAATGACTCTTTGAGCTGATGAAGATCACGAGGTACGAGGTAAGTCCACTTCTCATACAGCTTGAGCTCGATACAGATGTTAGGGAGTAAAAACAAAAATCGATGTCCTTGTTCGAGTCCTTGAAGGCGGTTATCAAACACTTGACAAAGAAATGTCACGGACGCAGTTTATTTTAGTTTACGATGACGTGATCAGTGCACGGAAACTTCAGTAAACTTCACTGGGAATTTTAATTATTATTATGAATAAATTCAAATTTAAAAACACAAAAGGAAACATAATTAATAGATCTAAATGAAGTGTATGTTTCATGTCCTGTAAAAAAAAAGTTCATATTAACGTATTGGACAACATTATTGAACCGATACACCGGTCGAAGCTAACGACAACTAAAAGATTTTCCTTTTGTGGTTGTCATGGCGATAACATAGATCTTTGGTTACATGGTAATAGCTGGTCACAGATCAGGGGTTAAAATAATCTGCTCAGCCGACCTCGAGTTAAGATTTTTTGATCAAACTATTGATCATAAATGAACTTTGATGCTCGTGTTACAATTACAGTTATGTTACATGGACTGTTAGTCATCTTTGACCATAAACTTTATTTTAACTGTTTAGTATCTTTAGTTTTCTTTTGTTCTATCAGCTGCCAGACTTTTATTATTATCGACAAACATCACCTGTGCTCTATCGATGAATACAGTAAACCTGGTTAGTTCCCGTTAAAAACACTCAGCGATGAGTCGTGCTGCAGTACGTCTCCTGCCCTCATCACTCTGGTTCACGAGCTGACCCCTCCAGCATCTGAGGGCCCCCTTGAGAGTCTTCATACAGGCAGAGGGGATTAAATCAGAAAGTCAATGATTCGCTAAAAAGGTCAACGCTTTCATAGCGTTTTCATTCTATCACAGCCTTGAGGTTGAATAACTCGAGCCCTCGCCACACACACAACCACTGCTCCGTCTCCCGACAGCCAATCAGGGAACTGCACAGGAGGGCACAAAAAGAGAGGCTGTGGTTGGTGGAGTCCACCGGTGGGAGATCAAAGTGCTGCAGCCTTTAGACCTGCTGCTGTTCGCTCTCTAATGTGCTCCTCTGCCACCACTTTTTCTCCCACCTCTGCCATCTCTGGCATGGGAGGGGTTCTGGCCTTTGACGCCAACACACACACACACACACACAAGCTCGGTACTGTCAAGCTGCGCAGGAAGTGGTGCTGAGTTGAATTAATTAAAGGGTGAGAAAGCCGGGGTGGTTGAGACCTGGTGCAATCTGGTGCTCGACGGCACTTGAGAGCAGACACCGGTCTTTGAGGACCTGAAGGACACGCGGGGGGACGTCGGGGGCACTCGAGGGCAGACGCGGTGATGCAAGAAGCGGTTTAGCTCCTGTAAGTTCAGTAAAGTCGACGTGTGGAGCTTGACGTGAAGGCTTCTCGCACAGAGCGTGTGAGAGCTGCACAAGATCATACAGATTTATGTTGTTTCTGACGACTACACAACAGGCGGCGTGGCAGAGACATAAATCTAGATTAACTAATCCTGCAAAAATGATGATCAAACATACACGAATACTTAAGATGCAGGAGAAATTATGCAAAGGTAACACAAGTCAAATGCAGCAGGTGCACAGCTACGACAGCCAAGGCCAAAACTGACTAACTAATGCACTACTTCTCCACAAAAAATGCTTTCACGGCCTCTACAGTCGAACACGGCGGAGGTTCACTGATGTTTTGGGGTTGCTTTGCTGCTCCAGGCACTGGATGTCTCGACCGTGTGCACGGCGTTATGAGATCTGAAGGCTACCATCCAATTCTGGGGCGCGATGTTCAGAAAGCTGGGTCTCTGTCGGAGGTCATGGGTCTTACATCAGGATAACGACCCGGAGAATATTTGAAAAAAGCACCCAGACAAAGTGCTGGAGAACTCTGAAGTGGACAGCAATGACCAGTGTCTGCAGTTTTGTGTAAAACATCTCAGATTTCTCTGCTTTTTTTTTGTGTCGTTCCACTTCAAACCAAAGAAATAAACATACCAAAACAGATCTGTGACAGAGGTGCCAATATTTTTGGCCGTGACTGTACAGGATATTAAAAATGAGAGAGACATCTAAAAGCAGCATCTGACTGTCATGATTGAACGAGCCAAATGACGACATGCGCGACAGCGCCGCATGTCATTAATCAACCGTCTCTTCAGCCACACACATACACACACACGTTTATATATATATATATATAAAAACTTACAGATTCACACACACGATCTTAAAAAATTCACTTTGAATCGCGCAGATGAAAGCGCAGACATCAAATCAGGCCACGAGACATGAAGAACAAAGATGGATCCCTCAAACAGCAACAGAGAGAACCAGCATTTGCTTTGTCTGGAATTTAATTCTCGAGTCCTGAACTTCTCAAAACATCCTCGGCTGGATGTCACAGAGCGCTCTACGGCGGTGTGGCAGTAAAAATGAGGCGGAGGATCCCTATTGGCGTGTTTCCTCTTTAAAAACTACACTTCAGATGACCCGGGAGAGAGTATAAATCATTCTGTATGATGTAAAAAGAATCAGCCACCCTCTCCTCCTCCTCCTTACCCCCTCCAGCATATCAGAAATGGTTAATGATCTGAGGTAGCTGAGAGGCTGGTGCACCCTAGTGGTGACTACCGAATTAAGCTTTAAAGTCCTTCACACCCACTCCACTTCTATTTGGAGGCTGCGCTGCCGTTGGGTGTAAAAGCTGTAGTGTCAATATTTCACTTTGCAAATTTGAAATCCGGCCCTCGGACGTCCACGCCGTCTAGCATAAATAACAAACCACAGCCGCCCCACCCTCCCTCCTCACCCCGTGATAACAGCAAAAGGGAAACATGACACAAGACTCGTAATCCAGTTAACGGGGAGACACGCAGTCCACATACTCGGCGTGGAAGGAAACGATTAGTGGTGGGAGATATAGAAGGAGGGCAGAGCTGACCACAGCTCACAGTCCGTCAGCTGTTCTTGGCACTGTCAATTACGTAGGACTTTGGTGATTACAAGAATTGGAAATTGCAGGCCAGACGCGGGGCCCCCCCCGGCTTTATGTTTCTACTCACAATTAGCGGGTAAGTAATACGGTAAGTGATTACCGCTTATCGGCAAACGCCGGGGTGAGAAGCCACTCCCACTCCTCTTCACTTTGTGTCATGAAATCTGCTTTAATTCGCCGTGCGTGACTCTCTGATGAGGTACCAGCCCACGGCGGTACAGTGAAGGGTTAAGGGAGGCTGCATTAGTACAATGAGTCTATGGGGGAGGACAGCTACAGGCGAGGATGTGCACACAAGACAAATTTGAACCAGATTCAGCCCACATCCCTGTTGGCTGTTCTTCTTCTTCTTCTTCCCTAACCCAACACTGCTTCACTCAGACTCGTCATGTTCACTCTACCTGTGAGCTTCTTCACGGGCTGTAGCCTGACACTGATGGTCTGGTGGGTGAGCAGCGGGGAGGAGGGCAGCGAGCGCGACACGCCCTCCATGATGCGAATGTGCTGCATGCCCTCGGTCATAGAGAGCGGGGGCACGGCGTAGTCTCCTTCAAAGGCACAGTCGCTGTCTACGCTGCCACCTGCAGGATGGGAGGGGAAACACACACACACACACACACCCACACACACACACACACACAAAAACAAACAGCATGAGACTCTTTTCTCGGCCTTTCAAGAGTGCATTAAATCTAATAATGGAACGGAAGAGCGTGTGCATTACTCTCTATATTAGCACTGTGATAAAAATAACACTCAAGTCTGATGATACTGATGAAATCTGCCTCTGCATTTGTGGACAGACAAAACTCAGCTTTTAAAAGCCTCTCTGACACAGCCTTAACTCACAAAGGTAGCGTGATTACATTATATTTAGTCATTTAGCTGATGTTTCTATCCAAAGCGACTTACTAAAAAAGGGAAACAGTCAAGTTACAGTGCAACAAGGACATGTTAGTGATTGAGGGCGGATAGATGTATCATGTCCGGTTGTTGGGAGGTCCTCTCTGAAAAGCTGAAGGTCTTCAGGAGGCTTTTGAAGGTAGAGAGGGACGCCCCTGATCTGGTAGGAACTGGTTCCACCAACGGGGAACAACAGAGAAGTTTGGATTGACCCGAGTGTACGGGCGGCAGAGCCATGATAAATTCTTCTGTATTCTATTCACTGATTGAGTTTGAGGTTGTTTACAGAACCAGAGACTACTTTGTAGTCAGCATTAGTTATTTTTAATTGAATGCGAGCTGATACACATTTAATTTGGTTAATTAATTAGACTGTAAGATATCACAAAACAAAATCAGAAAAGGCCATAACCATGTCACAGATAAAAGACAAACAAATGATTGATTATGAAAACTTCACATCCTTTAAGCACCAGTAGTGTTTATTGGAGGGATGCTGCTGGATTTCTACGTGTATGACAGACGTGACATATGTGGATTCTGAGTATTGAGTGCAACAAGATTGGCGTGACCCGCGTGAGAGAAAAAAGCCCCGCGGGCGACACGTGCCGTCTACTTTCACCGTTATAAACAACAGCGACCCGTCTGACCTCTGCGAGCCCAACGGTAACACAACACCCGACAATTTGAACATAATAAAAAGGAGGATTTTCTAACCAGAAATGTGATTAAACAATCCAAAAAAAGAGCGCAGTCATGACCATGAGAGAGCATTTTATTTACAAAAAAAAAAAAAAGCTCGCACAATGAGCAGTAATTACAGACAGAGCACAAACAACCACTCTTCATCATTCACCCACCCCCTTTTCCTCTCTCTTGCTTCAAAAACCACAAATTATGACAACTTAGGGCTTTTTTTTTGTGTGTGTGTGTTTCCACACACACATTCCTTGGTGTACAAAAACCAGCCAGCTGTCTGTAAACACAACATCCATTTTGTGAATCAGCTCTGCCCATTTCCCCGCAGACGAGAAGCTGCAAAAGCAAAACTGGTCAAGCAACGGTCTCGCATCAGATAGCAGCCGCCACCGTGAGACGTGAAGCCATTATCAGGACACGAGTCCCCGGAGGAAAGCCGTGTGACAGTTAGGATGGCTTTGGGGGGGGGGTCAAACCGGTTGTGGTAATGCAAATACACACACATGTGTGTGAGAAATAACAAAAACACACACGTCTGTGTGTGTCGGCTCCAGCAGTGTTGGAGTCGGTCCATTCATTCACTGGGGAATGTCACTGCAGAAGCAAAAAAACAACAACAACAGCAGCCAGAGCAGCGGTTGCATCCCCAAAGTGTGGAAATTCTCCCCGTGTATGCAGCCCTGGTGTGAATACCAAGAGGAAACTTGGTATTCAGGCAGCAATTATCGGTAGTCAGCATCCAGCTCGACTTGAACGCGTTCCAATATTGGAACGAAAACACACAATTATCGTCCTATTAGGCGATTATTCCACCAAAAGCTGCAGAAATTTGTCATTTTTCGCGCTCGCGTTTGACGGATTTTCTTTCCGTGGGGCGCTGTGAAAACACTACGTGAACTAGTAGAAGTCGAGAGGTGCGATTTAGGGCAAAGACGGAGGCGGCTTGGAGAGAGAGAGGGTGGAAAAGCCGCACTTCAGCGTCGAGAGATCCGAGAGAACAAAAGCGAGCGTCGAGGGGGGTGAAATGATGGTGTTTTATTTTAGACCGCGTCGAGAGAGAGAGAGAGAGAGAGAGAGAGAGACACGTTTGAAGGGCCACTCCGCGCCTCGAAATAAACACAAACACCTACTCATCGAGGTGCTCAACATGAAATTATAACTGGCCCAGACGTTTCCTGCCGAGCGCCCGACATTCCCGCCTATTGATAAACATCTACTGTTATGTACAGCTCATTTCCCCCGTAAGAAGCACAGATTTACGGGAATTAGAGGAATATAAAATTCATACGGCGCCCTTCCTGTAAATATAATTTAATTTTCAGCCGTCATAAAGTCGGATAAAATACAGCCCGGTGAACGCGGCCTCCGTGGCGTTTGTACTGTGAAATGGAAAACCCCCCTCCAAGAGAGAGAAGTGTTACAGGAAATGAAAAGGTGAAGGTGGGAAAGCTTGAACAGGCAACACTGAGTCAAGTCCACTGGAAGTCGACTTTAATAAAGTAATACATCTTTAATGAAACTTTCTTTAATGAATTTTATGGAGCTCTTAGACCGCCTCGTTAGCACAGGTGTGTGCCTCGTTAGCACAGGTGTGTGCCTCGTTTGTTTGCAGTCAGAGTTCAAACAGTTTCAGTGGCTGCGGAGAAAAATGTTGTTTCTGAAGCACTAAAGGTCACCGTATATGAACTGAAGCTGAATATTTCATCAGACTTTTTGGAAATGATTACATCGATCTTTGTTCAACACGTTTTGACCTTTGGACGCTGTGGAAATGTTTGGATCACATCCTCCATCAGCTGTGCCGGTGACTCGCAAATACAGTGCTTAGCTTAAAAATAAATGTGAAGTTCACAGACTTGGTAGCTAAATCCGTCCATGAACTTTTACAGCAGACATCTTAGTCACCGCAAGACTGAACTAGCAAAGCAGTTCAGTGCTCGTATGTGTGGTGTTTCACAGAATGTTTGATTGTCTGCAGTGGTGGACAGTAACGAAGTAAATTTACTTGAGTATCTGTACTTTACTTGAGTATTATTTGGGGGGGATACTTTTACATTTGAAGGACAAATATTGTACTTTTTGCTCCTCTACATTTCTATTGACGCTCTCATTACTCGCTACTTTTGAGCTTACTGATTGGTGTATGGTTTGTCTATTGCCGTACCTGTACTACGTCATGCCATACAATCCATACAATGGAGGAAGAAACTGGAGAAACTCCCACCGAGCACCCGTGACCTTATCTCAAACCCATGTTTGAGATTTTTGTCACAAAAACTGATTTGTTGCAGTTGAAATGTTTGTTGTGCTTACCACGAACAAATTATATCACGGCCTACAAAAACTCATCTTCCAACCTGAAAAAGGACGGTGCGTTATGTAAAGTAGCTACTGACTCATTTATGGCTGTGATGCATGATGTAAGTTTGTGTTCAAATGTAACTATAATATGTAGAAATGTCATTTGTTGATGAATGCAGCTGAGTGTGTGTTCTGGGGCTTCTCGCCTTTTATTTGTTTATTTTTTTAGCTATAAACAAGTCTGTAGCAGAATCGCATCAGTTTTTTTAATCCAATTTTTAATTTATCTTCATTCAAACAGAGAACAAATAATGATGTACAGCCACTGAATAATACCGGCTGTTGACAGCTCCATATACGTTACATCCAGAAAAGTTAAAACCCATTGTCTGATGGTCAAAGTGTGAGGGGGTGCTTCCAGCGTACTGCGATCATTTTCTTAGCAGCTGTTAAACCTGCCAACATTACATATTACATCGAAATGCAGAGAGATCATTGAATAATAACACTGGTATGGTCACAGGTACTGTCTCCGATATGAGCGCCGTCAGCTCAGCGGGCACACCCTGCCAAAATCGTGCAACAGGGGGGCATCAGTGTATTGTATAATGACAACAAAGCTAGAGATATTTTTTTAATACTTTTACTTAAGTAATATAATTTTAGTACTTTACTTAACTAATCTTTTTACTACTTTTACTTGTATTTGAGTAATATTGGACAAGGAGTATCTGTACTTGTTGTGTACTCTGTCTACCTCTGGTTGTCTGGGACTAGAAATGTCTCGGACTAACTGCTGGTTCCGTTACATTTAAGAGTCGACTGCTGTGACTGATTGTTTTCCAGATATTAGTCAGACCCTGTGTATCTCCACGGAAACACAAAACAGAAAGGACGAGCAAATATTTTTTAGTTTGAGAGTAAACTGCTCCAAAACATGAAACATTTTTGAAGCTGGTAACTGTTAATATCTGCAGTATTACATTCGAGGGCGCACTTCAACTTAGGATTGGCACTTCAGTGAGGGTATGCTTCACTGACGTCAAAGCATACCCTCGAATGTAACATTGCTGGATTTAAATATAATCTTTGGAAAGATTTGGAAAAACGTGTCGCTTACCTTGGCCGATGTGGCTCAGGTGAGGGTCTAGACTGGGCAGGCGTGGGTCTGCCAAATCCTCGCTCCCGCCATCTGCAGAGGAGGAGCAGAGAGAGAAAGACAGGGAGTGAGCTCGGTGGTGATGGTGGTGATGGTGGTAGTGTGGAATGGAGGTGCGGGCCAGCAGCAAGGCCACATCCTCCTCTCCGATCAGCCAGGTGTGGGAGCGGAGGACCCCCAGCAAGCTGCTCAAGCACAGGCCCTCCACGCCCTTCCTCCTGGGGCCTAAGCGCCCCCTTAGGGTGGCGAAGGCGGGCTGTGCCGCCATGCTCCACTTTCTTCTCCTCCCCATGGTTAGACTAAACAGCCACTATCTCTCGGGCCTGCCCGTGCAGATAACAGGATAGTTTACATTACAACCGCTGTTGCATGCACACAATCATGGAGCTCACCACTCTGTACGGTGCAGTGTGCACTAGCAGTAAAACAGTGGGCGTTTCCCAGGATAGATCCACATACGGTTAATGATATGAGGATCAATTACGCCCAAGGGAGCAGGCAGGCAGAATTAGCCACAGTGGATGGAGCTGAGAAGAGTGGAGGGAGGGAGGGAGGCGGCATCGCTGGGCAGCACAGTCAGTGTCACCGGGGGATTGTTTCATAATCCTGTTCGAGTGTGGTTGGATCTACTGTAAAGCACGACAGGCCAGCAGAGGAGGAACACATGATTTATACTCAGAATAAATACATCCCGCTGGAATTAAAGGCGCTATTAATAAAATCTAAACCGTGATGATGTATGAAACGGATTTCACATGTGTGGAAGGATCAAAGATCGCTGCCCGTTATCGCAAAACGAGGATTGTACATTTTTGGCCCCGCGTTGTGTTTTTCGATCACACGGCTCAGCCATCGGCCCAGAAAACCCAAACAAATACTCGAGTATTATCTCTCCCCATCAGCAGATCCACACACTGTGTGCCAGTACGGACACACAGCGGACTAGATTGGCTCGCTGGTGGAAAGATCAAGCTTGTCGATGGACAGATAGAATAAGCTGCGGGGCATGATTGTGTGAGAACTGGGCCAGCCTGAGATTGACACTGATTGTGTGAAGGGGGAGTCCTCTGCAGATGATTTTTTATAGTGCTCCCTTATACTGACCTGAGCCGCCGTGTCAGGATGTGTCAGATTAATGGGTTAAAAAAAAGAAAAAAAAAAGAAAATGTGAAGTGTTATGCAATCAGAACCGTTAATTTGAGAGAATACAGACAAAAACATTGATCCCGCTGCTCCGACGCCTCCTTTTCTTGCACGTTCGACACCAACAAACCCGCCAAAAATAGCTTCTCACCTCGCGCACCTGATGAGGCGCGTCGTTCAGTAAAATCAGCGACAGGACGACGCGCTCCGTGCACGAGACAGCCACATAAACCGCGTGACGTCGCGAGCTGGAACGCTCACGGATGTACAGTAATAGATCTTGCACCGTTGCTATGCTCCTGCGGCGTCTCTGATTAGCACCTTTAGGTGACGCTTCGAGCAGCTTGCTTGTCATCCGACTCAAAATGTCATATCTGAAGTGTTAATAATTTCAATGATCGGAGGACAATGAGCTGTTAGAGACGGATCACTGAAGTCTTGGGCCTTATCTTGTGAAACGGCACCCCTGTGGAGCTGCAGCCTTTGCCGGAAATGGAAGGACTTGTAACAATTGCACGTTAACTCTTAAGTTTAAATGACTCATTACTCAGGTTTTGGGGAGTTTCCACACAGCACAAATGTGGCTCTTTTACAGCAGCCTGATTTCTTTTTGGGCTCGGGAAACACTTCTTTGTACCTCTTTCATTCGGAAGAGAACGCTTCCATTCTTCTCTGCAGATAGCTCTCTTGTTACCGGTGATCACAGTACAATGTCCTGCCACACGGATCAATGGCCTATTAAGCGGGGAACATGAAAGAGGAGGACCTACTGGTTGACAGAAGACAGAGACGTGTTTTCATTTCAACAGCGGACATCTTTACAGAACGTCTGTCCACCAGCCGTGTCGACGACAACGACAACTCGAGAGCACAACCCAACACGGCCCGGTATCCGCGACGATCTGCACAAAGACCGTCTCCTAAAGCCGGAGAAATAACGGCGCACTCACATTGTTGGAGCTGTAATGCCACGCCGCTGGGTTAGGATGTCAAAGAAGCACTCGCACAAAGAGTCATTACGGGAGAAGTCAGCGTGACATCCCATAGTGATCCCGTGAAGCATGGCGGAGGACTGCGCTATCATTATCGCTCACAATGACTTTGATGATGTGACCCCAGCTCCAAAATGAGGCTTCTCCTTCTTCCCCGAGGTTACTGTCTGTCTGGTTACTGAGGATGATTACGATAAATTGTGGCCTTTTGTGGGCAAAAAAGAAGAGTCACTAGTTTCTCTTATCTCAACACTGGACGTCCAAAACTCTGAATAACTAATCTGGAGGAGAGAACGTGGAACAAATTACGATTTGAAATGGATTCACTTCTTTTTCTGCGACCGATCGATCATGTCACACGCACAAGAAAAAAAAGGAAACGACTGACTCGCCCCAAAAGGGCGATCAATGCCGGTCTTTTCCTTACGGGACCCCACAATGGAGAGAGAGAGAGACCGCAACTGAGGCACATCCCGGATATTAGGAGCCGGATGAATTACATCCTTCAGCTCAATGAGTTCACTCGGTGACAGCGAAGTGATTCAGTGTTCGCTTCAGTTCCTTTTTTCTTACCTTTGCTGATTGCCTCTGCGGGGCTCTAATGTTATTGTGTTGCCAACTTGTTGTCAATTCCCAGTTTCTCACCGGGAAGCAAACGAGGATCTCTAATTAAACACCCGGATTCTTCCTGTTACTCTCGGCGTCAAAGCTAATCTTTCTAATCATTCATCACAATAACATTTCAGGTTAGAGGGGCCACGAAATCTTTCAATAAGTTCTTCCCTGTAACACATTACACCAGGCGCAGAAATCCTTTGTATACCAAAGACATCTACAAAGACAGAGTAATAAATAAGAGTTAGTTTAACATTTAACATTAATCTGAAATCTCCATAAATCTGATGTAGGGACAGAGGAGCCATGTGCAAGCTACGATAATAAAACATGCTGACATTTATTCAGTGCACAGAATCCCACACACAAATAAAAAACACACAAATGTGCAGACCATACATCAATATGAGCAGATGTACCGTGGAGTAATTTACCAAAATAGAGACTGATTTAAAGAGTGTTAAAAAGAAGTTTTAAAAAAAAAAAGGTAAATGTCAAAGAAAGAGTGAATCAGCCGTCGGTGCTGCAGCTTCTGATGCCACCGGAGATAAATCTGGACAAACCCTTTATTATCCAGAGAATCACAAAGATGCAGACGTTTATGTACGTATAAAGGCTCCGACTAATGATTGTTCTGAATATATTATTATAAAAGTGAAGACATGCTCATCACAGAGCATGAGGCAAAGTCTTCAAACTTGTTTTGTCAAAGATTTTTTAATTTATAATGATACAAAGTGAGAAAAGATAAAAATCAAATAATCTCTCAAACTATGGCAAAAAAAAAAATCAATTAAAAACCATATTACACTCATCAAAATACTACAAAGTTTTAGAGATTTAGAGGAGATTTGTAAAAGTTTTGCGTTAACTGTATTTTTTGGTGTAAAAAGTTTTAGGTTAAAGGTCCAGTGTGTTAGATCTGGCAGAAATGTGATATAATATCCATATTTATGTTTTAATTAGTGCCTGAAAATAACAATCTTTGTGCTTTTGTTAGTTTAAAATTAAAGTTTTATGTCTACAGACGCCAAGAGGGAAAGGCAACAAGGTTGCAATCAGCAGCTTCACCACTAGTAGCCACTAAATCACCACACACTGCTCCTTTAATCGACCCGTCCCTGCGGCACTGCTTGTGTCTGCAGAAGTGAACAGGAAAATAAGTGAGTTCGTTCACTTTGCTCCTCCGCTTTGACGCCCGTTTAAGCTGGATTTTAATCACTATTCACAACAAAGTGGAGCGTCTTAACGAATCGCAACACCACAGTGAGTTGCACCGAGCCGTGTGAGAGCACAGACATCTGCTCAGTTGTAAAAGTTGGCGGACGTCTTCATTAGCATCAAACTTCGATGTAAGCGAACATAAAAATGCATGCGTACGCCAAAGGACACACACACACACACACACAGGTCTTCTGTTAGAGAGCTTGTCAAGGGTTTTCTCTCGATCGCTGCGCCGAGCCAACCCTGGTCTACCACAGGAAGTGGAGGGCTCTGACATCCTGCCAATGTAAAACAACAGGGACCTGCTTCAATCCAAACCATAGCACACACATGCACCGTATAGATGTGCACACGCACACACACAGCGGGAGCAAAGATGATGTACTAAGATGAGACCAAAAATATTCTCTGTAGAGGATACTTGTATTATTATTATTATTATTTCTAACTACAACTTTCATTAAAAGTAAATCTGCGGTGTAATGTTTCCATTTTTGGCTGCCTAATGTCAAACGAGACTGACAGCCCACCTCTGGTCTGGAATCAGATATTCAGACTTTTGTTTTGACAAATCGCAGTTCAAAGAGGCAAAGTGGCGATGGATGCACAGCAGGGCTGCGAAATCACAGATACAGAAAAAAAACAACTACACTGGAGACATAGCAGCAGTCAGACGCAGTTACTTTCCTATTAGAGGCCCGAAAAACCTGGTTTCAAAGAGGTGGTTCTCTGTAACGTTGAATATTTCTTCATAAATGTTCATTAAAGTTCAAGTCTGAGATTGAAAAGTGAGTAAAGCTAACCTGAATCTTCCCAACTCACTTGAAACCAGCAGAAAAAAACAAAAAACATTAGAGCTGCAACAGTCTGTCCATTAAATACAATAGATAATTAATCGGCAATTGAGTCATTTTCTTGAGATTCCAGCTTCTCAAGTGTGAGGATGAGCTGCTTTTCTCTCTTATATGTCATTTTAAACTAAATATTTTGAGGTTTTGGACAGTTTGTCAGACAAATAAGACGTTTAAAGATGAAATGTTTTGGGTTCTGGGGAAAATACAATTGGCATTATTCTCTAATTTGTGATATTGTGAAAATAAAAACAGATTAATCAAGAAAATTATCTGCAATGACAGAAATAATCGTTAGTTGCAGCCGTACAAAACGTGGTCGCATTCCAAAGAAACAATAACAGGACTGTGTTTTACCAACAAACCATGCAATCTTATGCCTGCACCTTCATATGAGCCATTTATCTAACACTGACACCAAACTGTAACCACCGTGGCTGTAGAGTGAAGCCAAAAACTGCAGTTCCTCAAACGTCCACTTGAGGCTGGCTCCAGAAGTGAGTCAGTCTCCATAAGTCCCCATGTTCAAATGTCCAACTTCACAGCAGAAATAAACATGTTTACAGCCTGGTACAAAAAACAGTTTTGGTCTCTGTAGCTAATTTCCCCGTTCATGACAACTGTGCTGAAGGTGAATTTATATACAACTCACCTGTTCACATTATATTAAGGCTTAAAGTTATAGGATTAAGAGTGTGGACGCTTTATGGACAGGTAGGTGCTGTTATAGGTGGCTTATTTGAGCAACCAGGCTTCATTCGGCCCACCACTGAGGCAGAAGACGCAGACCAGCGCCACAGATTCATTCTTTAAACTGTCAGTGATTGACCCACACATCAGATGGATGTAAAGACTATTACGTCCATGCCGCTCGATGTTTCAATGGTGATTTTGAAGCAATACAAAAGGAGTGGTGAGTCATGAGAGCGAGGCTCGCTGAACCGTTTGTCACCGGCTGTTTTACCTGCAGTGACAGGCCAAAAGACAACCCTGTCAACTCTTAAGCAATATTACTTTGAGGGAGGACAAACTGCCCCGGTTAAAGAGGGTTCCCAGCAGAGGGAAGATACTGTTATGGACTCTGGTTGTTGTGGGTCTGTGGGGACGGCATAATGCAGGTGTGCTGAGTGGAATAGTAGGAAGGCGAGAGTAAGAGAGAGAGAGGGAGGGCCAGCCGAGCCAGCAGTTTCACAAGCTGTTAACTGCGTTTAGGACAATGCCCATATCAGCTTTGATTTAATGCGTGTGTGTCCTACTCTTTTACAAACCAGCCAACACGAGAGCAAAGAAACCGATGTACTGTGTGGGTAGCAGACACTTCTGAATGTTTCTAATGCCTGCCGCCTGCTGAATAGTCCAATAATATACAGCAGAAACTGAATTTAAAAACACACTACGAACTGGACAATGCTTGGGCGGACTAATTTTACATTTTAAAGCAAAACTTGAGTCTGTTTATTTGGAAATGTGTGCACAAACACCTGCATTCTGGTCCGGTAGCACATAAATCAAGTTTTGAATAGGAAAACCACCAGGAGAGGATCTATTTTACAGCCTACAGCCTTGAGGTTTCCTGCAATTTTAACTATAATGCATCGTGATTAGCGCTCTTTATTTGAGGTCTGATCAAAAACGGCACCAGCAAATCGAAATAACAAGATTTCACGTTACACCTACATACGGGATTCAAAATGCGCCAACTAAACAGCCAACAGACACGGCATACATAAAGTGTAGGTTATGCTTTTTTTGCCTTATTTGCATATGTCCTCAATATAAATCTAATCTGAGCCAGTACACGTCTTATCCTTTAATTTTTTGGGAAAACATCCAAGTCACGGTGTTGACAAAAGAGTATTTAATTCCAGAGATGATAGCACTGGAAATAATTGAGATAAAACTTTGTTGTTGTATCCGCGGCTCGTTTGTTCATGCCAAGAGCAAAACTGTAAATCAGTGGCATCTTCCAATTTGCCAAGCAACAGCGGATGCAATAAAAGAAGAAATATTCCTACATCCCCATTCATGCCCAGAGCACTACAGGGGTATCTCTATTCATCCTGTTGTTACATAACTGTTGATTATCCAGTGGCTACGAAAAAATCCCAATGCAGGTCTTTTAGCTCATAGTACTGGTGTCAATGTTCCTCTTCTGCCTCGGCTACAATATGACGTGTATTCGTCTTGTTATTTTGGCCAGATGGGTTTATGCTGGCTCATCTTCATGCTTTTATATTAAAATTATAGACAGCTAATAGCTACTATTGTGAGCCCATGTTAAGCAGTGTAAGATCAATGCTGAAAATGTTAAAGTTGATTGATATAAATGACAATACAAGCCGAATAGATTGGTTGGGGCTCATCTTAAAAGCTTGTTCCAGCTGTAAAACATCGCAATAAAGAAAATGAAAATGTCAAATATCAATATTGTCATTCAGTATTGGTCTGACTTTAATAGCAAGAAGCTTTTAACTAATATGTCAGTATGTACCTGTATGGTACTTGTATTTGCCCCAAGCGTGACCTGTGATACTGTCCAACGAACGTCAGTGTTTCCTTGGCTTGAAATACCACTTTATCCCCTCCCACCCTCCAGAAAAGCCCAGAGCCTGACCCTGGCTACCGAAGTATACGTGGAGGACAGTGAACAGCACGGCGGCGGCGCTGTGCCAGAGAGGTGACGCATATATGAGTGGCTGAGTGCGTCAGGCTCTGGCTGACAGCACCACGACTCAGCAGTGTCCTGGATGGATGGATGGAGGTGTTATTATGGAGGAAGTAGGGCGAAATAGAGATTGTGTGTGCGTGTTACACAGAGAGAGAGAGAAAAAATGAGAGAGAGAGAGAAAGGGTGACATGCCCTGACTCCTACACTGCCATCCGAAGCTGAGAAAAGCTGTGTCGCAGCACCGAGTGGGTGTGCTTCGTTTAAAAATAAAAATAAAAATAAAAGCTAGTGAAGAAGAGTCTGGAAAAAAAAAAAGAGAGAAAAAGAAAGGCTGCATCAAGCATCTCCTACCTTCAGTCTGACACACCACTGGGGTTACATCACAGAGCGGAGAAGTGAAAAGCATGAAGCAAAAATAACCAAACGGAAATGGAAGTGTTATAGGGATTTTAAGCTTTGGCTGCCTTGAGAGAAAGAAAGGGGATGGAGCTGGTTTGCCTCCAGGCTTTCCGATGAAGAGTGACGCTTTTGTTTCAATCCATTTTTAATCCCTGACAATCACATGCAGGGGGACCACGAGAAACGTAGAAAAACAGGAATACCACCTGTACCACCTACCTCCTTATTTCCCCTTCCTATATGGTCTAATGCTAGACTCGAGACGATGAAGATCTATCTCGTTTTCTTCTTGATTGCAGCCACTCTTTGAGCAATAATGGGTTTATTCAATCTGTCAGGCAACGAAACGTCCAATGCAATCTCCCAGAGTTTTTGTTCAGTCCAAAACACAAAGATATTTAGCTTTTCTTTATTCACAAACATAAAACAATTAATCAATCAATATCAGTTTGCTAAATACCTTTAGAAACCAGGCGCTCATGGCTCGGCAATTAATTATTTTCGACAGTGGTGAAGTCCTGTTCTTTTTCCAGTCGTAAAAACAGAGTAAAGAAGTAAAAATAATGGATTCAACAGTGTAACGCAAGCTGCAAACATTACGTACACGTTAGCAATCAAAGCCGGGGTCCTGAATGCTGTTTGAGTTGAGGCTAATGCAACAACAACAACCCCAGCTAACGTAATCTGGGAGTCTTAGCACTAGTGTTTACTTTGCCAAGTACACTGGTTGTGTCTCATTCTGAAAGCTTGTACTAAGAAGATATACTAGGTTGTATTAGAAGAAAATAACAGCCTATATTTAGATCATTTTTGTAACATTAACTAATGAACATGCTGTTCCTATATTTCCATGTCTACGTGGATGAAACATGTAGCTTTGGCCCCAATCTTTGGCACAACGTCATATTGTTACAGAATACAAAAGTCTGCAGGAAACATTACAAGAATCAGTTGGAGACAGCGCTTTCATCCGACTCATGGAGCTAACGTCAGCCAGCTACAGCTGTTGAAAATCAGCAACAGTTGGCAACTGACAGTTGCTGACGAGACAAGAAGGCTGCTTTTGTCTGTCACTGTCTGAAATCAAGCTTTAAAGTGATATATCTGCCACCTTTACTGACGTAAACTGAGCGTGCTGAGCGAGAACGGAAAGCTCGACACGCTTAACGTCCGTAACCTGACGATTAATCATCTCAGGATCAGTTATAGGTAAATAAAGAACAGCATGCCGGACCATCGTAGTGCATCTTCTGTGGCCATTCTGTTGCTTTGTTTCAGTTAATCCACACGCATCACGGTCTGCAGCACACAAACAACATCACCTCCATTTCCCTTTGACCTCTGGCTGTCTGCGGCGAGGGGGAGCGGCGTCTGCAACTCCTGCTAAGGTTGCAGATGCCTTTCCCTGCACCGCCGAAGAGTGTTTAATGAGAAAAGGTTGGGATCCGGATAAATTCACACAGGGAATGCTGAGGAAAAAGAGCTCCTGCTGCAGTCAGCGCTTGTTTATTATGGAGGAAGATATTTACCACTTTTCAAATTACTGCCTCAGTGAACGACAGACTGAGATATTACCGTACAGCAGCTTAAAGAGGAATACTGCTAAATTTGATCCTTATTCTTGTGCCGCTTTAGGGGGCCCTCATGGCGCCGCGGGGGATTTGTAAGCTTCACAACAAAACCAGAAAAGTGGAAGAAGTTTGTACCACACCCTAATCTCATCTTTGCTAGCTCCTTCGAGGGTGAACTAATTCTTAGAAGTCATTCAAAGAATTCAGAAAACCAACAACAAAATGCTGAAACCCAAAAATACAATAAAAGACTGGGAGAAACCGTCTCTGCTTTTCTATTAGCAACTATTGTTGCAAAGTTATTGCTCTCTATAACAGCAGCAATTATTGCTCCTGTTTAACAGCCTGATGGTTATACAAACAACCCTTTAAACGAAAACAGAGAGTCTCGAATGTTAAAATGCAAAGATGACTTAAATATACAAAAGCTCAACTTAGGTAATGAAATTCAAATAAACAACCCACAAGAGCAGCACTGTGTTCAGTGTCAAAGACGCAGCTGCGGGCTGTAGATTAGTGTATGGTGCCAAGTTTAAAGTCTAAATCCTCTCTCGCAGGTTCACACAGAAGTTAATTTAACTTTCCGTGAACTGTCTGCGGGCGGTGTGACTAATGTGAATCACTGTCTTCACTGGCCATTTTGAAAATATTCGTTTTCAAGAGAGATAACAAGTGTTGTGGTCAAGACCAACTAAAACCGAGGTCAGGCCATGACCAAGACCAGAGTGTATCCAGACCGGGGCAAGACCCAAACTTTGAGGGGTTGAGACAAACCAACCAACTTAAGACGTAACACCAACGGGGAACAACAGATGAGAAAAGTTCGGATTGTCCTGAGTGTACGGGTGGCAGAGCCAGGCCTCGTTCATTGAAGGAGGTAACATATGTCTGTATGAGGGCGTTCAAGTAGTTGGGCGCAGAACCGGAGACTACTTTGTAGTCAGCGTTAGTGATTTTTAATTTATTGCGGGCTGCTACAGGTAGCCAGTGGAGCTCGATGATCAGCGGGGTAACGTGACCTTTTGGGTTGATTGAAGATCAGGCGCATCATCTGAAAGGGTTTCACTGTGCAGGCTGGGTGGCCCGGTTACAGTAATCAATCGCAAGATGACCACAGCCTGTATCAGGAGTTTGGTAGCATGTTGATTTTTCTGATGTCGTGAAGCACAAAGCGTCACAACCAGGTTGCTACATTGAGTCATCTCGTTAAGCGTCGCCTTGAAGTATTTACAAACCGCTGTGTGTTCTCTCGGACACCGTTTTACAGATGAACTCTTCGTCATTTAGGAAAAACAGATTTTATTCCAGAGGACTTAGCTGATGTCTCCTCTCGGACACTTAACAAATAAATCCGGCAACTGAGCGACATCCCTGCAGTTGTGGTCTGATCTTGAACTAAAATCCAGAATCCTCTTTGTCCGACTCCGAGACAAGACCTTTAGTCACAAAACCAGGACTGATCTGGGCCAGTGTTGAGTACTTTAGCAGCGTTGAGTACTTCAACACTGGCGAGAATTCTGAAATGAGTCGTGTTATGATAGATCTCCACCTAATTGAAGGGTACTGTGTGCAAGCACCACAAAAAGACTACTACAGGAGAATGAATGACAACAAAAGCATAAAAAAACTGAATACAATCACCAGTTTATCTATTTATATAACGATTTAATGCTTGGCTACCCTTTTATTTGGACCACAGCCACAGAGTGCACCTCTCCTTGTGGAACACCAGCTAAATGCCAAACAAACAACGGATAAAAAAGCCCAATGTACAGTGTCTCCAAAATAGCCACGGGCACAAAAACACAACTGTTGAAGGGAAAAAAGAAAAAAGGAGTGTGTTTGATGTTGGATAGAAAAAGGCCGGCGGCAGACGAGCAAAGTGTCATTTTGTTTTTCTCCTTATTCCAAACTCGAGCGCAAAGCTTTCAACCTGCAAAGAGGGGGCTAACAATTAGAAAGAGACTGTGTCCATAGTAACCGATGAAGCGTGGAGGACGGAGAGAGGTGAAAGGAAAACGACGACAGAGACCGTCCTTGCTGCTGCGCCCTCTTTCAGAGCGCTCCGTTATTCTTATCCTATGCTTGCCCACAGCGATGCAATAATTCACTCTGTTCTCAGTGTCATTGTGACGATAAGAGAGCGGGGGAAAAAAAAAGAGACACACACACGGAGTAGACCCACACACACCGTCTCAATTGCAATAGAGATCTGCCTACAACTGCAAACAAGCAGGCCTGAATAATGAAACACACATTAAATATAAAATAGACTGGGGGATTGTCGACCCTGCAGTGCCACAGCAGACACTAACGCTAACACACGGTGAGGAGAAAATAGGCTACTGTATGTGTCTTTAATCAGCAACATGACAGCTACACGCTATAGTACAGCACGCGTGCTACAGTGTGTGTACTATATTTAGTGTACACACGTGTCCCGAGCTGAACTGCTGCAGCTATCGAACCAGAATTTCACATTTCAGACGACATCTCAAAGCCGAATGTTGTATCGGATTTGTCAGAGCGGCTCCATTTCAGAGACAAAACGCTGTCAGGTTTATATAAAGAAGAGGTTGTAATATGTATACACAAAGAATACAACAATGGTGAAAATACTAATGTGACAAACTGCAGGATATGGGTCAGAGAGTGTGTGTGCAAGGCAGAGATGAGTGTTGTTTTTCACATCAATTTTTCATGTGCAGCTTTCAGCTGTTGTTTGGGTGAAGGTCTCATTGTTTGGATCCTTTCATCAATTTGGGTGTCAAGAGTGTAACGCTGCAGCGAACTTGAGGATTTGCTTTTATTATTGATACCTTAGTGACGCCTTCAGATTTAAAAAAATATTCAATTTTTAATGATATAAACAAAACAAAAGAATCTAATTTGAATATTGATAAATGATTACTTGATTAGTCAACTAATATACACCCACCGGCCACTTCATTACAACTTTTATGACGCATAAAGTTTCAGTTTTTGTTGACATTAATTTAACTGTTGTGTTTATAATGGAGTTCTTAGTGGGTGCTGATGTTGTACAGGTGTGCATTATTTTGAAAGGTGTTTCTAATATTGTTGCTCTCTAATGTATATATGGCCAAAATATTTGAAACACTCTTTAAGATAATGCAGCCCAGTTTAACACAACTGCAAACAACCACAATAGTTGAATTCATCTCAGTGATGATAGAAGCTGAATTTATATACATATATGAATAACAAGCTGTTTATGATCTGTTGCTGCAAATATCCCGATCCTTAAAAAAAAAAAAGGTCCAGTGTGTCAGATTTAGGGCTCTATTTACACAATATGGCAGAAAATTAATGCAATATTTATGTTTTTATTAGTGTATAATCACCTGAAAATAAAAACCGTTATGATTTTGTTACCTTAGAATGAGCTTTTAATATCTACAGACACTGCAGATCCTCTTTCACAGAGTCAACCACCGTATACAGTAGAACACGCAGCACACCAAACACTGGCTCTAGGATCAAGCGGCAGCTTCTAAATAAAAACTGCAGTTCCTCTAACGTCCACTTGAGGCTGGCTCCAGAAGTGAGTCAGTCTCCATAAGTCCCCATGTTCAAATGTCCAACTTCACAGCAGAAATAAACATGTTTACAGCCTGGTACAAAAAACAGCTTTGGTCTCTGTAGCTAATTTCCCCGTTCATAACTGTAATTGTCGATGTCTTTGCCGATATTTCGACTAAAGGCAGAACAAGCATTCTCTAACAATATGACATGCAGTGCTGTATATTTTCGGCTTCGGAAACCTACGTTATTATGTCACTCAGGCTCTTCGTACGTTGACACTTGGGAAGTGAAGGTGAGTGGAAGGGGTTACAATCAGTAAGCCCATTGTTAGAGGCCACAAAATTCTACGTACTGGCCCTTTGCTGTAACTCATGTAGAACCAAAATAAACTGTGGCACTTACATGGAGTCTGGATTTATTTGAGAGTGGTCCCATTCTCTGCTTGTTTCTAGATGGTGTACAGTACACAATAAAGTTCCCAGACTCACAGGATATGTCTTCAGATTGTTGTTGTTTTGTCTACCCAACAGTCCAAAACCCAAAAATATCCAATTCATAATAATAAATAATAAAACAGAGCAATGCACCAATTCTCCACATTAGAGAAGCTAGAAGCATGAATGTTTGGCAACCTTTGCTTGATAAATCGTCATGTAATCAATTATCAAAACTGTCAAACTCAGCTCATCAAGTGGGGATTCACCTGTTGCGTGTGACACAAACAGATAAATCCAATCCTGTCAGCATCAGAGTTACAGCCACTGAGAGTGGCAATCAAGGCCACCACAGGCTGGAGAGGAGGAGTGGGCCACCAGACAGTGAAGTCCAGACATAGACAGACTGTAGGTTTGAATGCAGACATGGCTGCACGATAGCTGCCATCAAACAGAGAGGCGTGGGTTTTTACGTCCAGCCCTTGTGAAGTGAACCCGACGACGACGCCGGTTCGTTATGCAACGTTGATGTTTTGCAGCAGTTTATCACACGGCGCAAAGTGACCCCCCTCTCCCTCCTCTGTCAGTATGCTCGGCTAGCAAGCGGTACTTCCTGCTATTCAAAAAAAGGCACGCAGCGTTGAGCGGCAATAATGAGCCCATCCACATCAAGGGGCACAATGAAAGGGCCCAGTTTCCCCGAACTGGCAAAGAAACAACAGGATGCTGCTGCAGGAGGAGGTGGGGGGGGGGCTGATAAGTCCTGCATGGCATCAAAAATTTAAATGGGGCCACCAACATGTTGGTTCATATTTCTCACGGTTAAACGCACAATCCGGAAGGGTTGTTCTGTTTCTAGGAAGATGATGGAGTGGACTGAAGTCTAAAAACGGAGGGTGGCAAATGGTTAGCACCTGTGATAATGAGAATACACCAACGATGAATGGGTGGAACGAGTGGGAAGATGAGGAGGTGTAAGAAAATAATCACTCCAGAAGGAACGGAAAGAAAAGGAGGGAACAGTGGGATGTACAAAAAAAAGAAAAACAAATAAAAAAAAGAAGAAGCAGTGACGAAAATGTTAAAAGAGATGAAGGAGGAGGAAGAGAAGCAGCGGTGATGAATGAAGACGGATAGAGAGAGAGAGACGAGAACCTGAAAGGAGTAAGGTGGACAAGTTTGGCTATGAGATAATGTGGATAAATGGACACGGGAGGACTTGAGAAAGGAGGTGGAGGAGGAGGAGGAGGAGGAGGAGAAGGAGGATGGAGTGGTGAAGACTCATTAGCCTACGCAGGGCTGGTACATTGAGCTTTTTCCCTGCTCTGCCGTTTTATCTCCCTCTCTCTTCTCTCTCTCTCCTTTTGTTCTCCAGAAATATCTGAGTGGGTGGGGAGAGAGAGTAACAGAGTGTGCGAGAAAGAAGGAGAAAGTTACAGTAAGTGAAGTGATGACAGAGTGAGGGGGAAGAGAGTGACAGAGGAAGTAGATGACTAGTGAGCAGTGCTGGTATCTTTAGAAAATGTGCTATGCAATGCCGATAGGATGCCAGAAGATTTGGGGGGTCTCTAATGTTGTCCAAAGCGTAATATCGGGACAGTTAACTGAACACAAACGCAGCATGACATTTGGGCACGGTGTCCCGCTGTGTTTTTATAGCAGAGGCACTGCAATAAAGAGACACTGTCGCTGTTTTCCCTATGAAATATAATAATAAGCTCGTTAAGCGTCAGGGGAAAAAAGGGGGAAGTGGAAGTCGCACAGCAAAGGTCAAGTATGTCATGAGTTAGGTGATTACCTAAACCGTCCGACCATAAGCAACCATCAGAACCCATTTTCTTAGGGCGAGAGGCGGGGTACACCGTGGAGACACATCGAGACAGCCATTCACACCTACAGGCAAAATGATACATCAATGGCAACTATTTTTATACCCGATTCATCCTTTTAGGGCATTTTTGAGCAAACAGGCTCCAGTTCTAGCGTCACAATTGAGTATTCAATCTTATATGTGATAGTGAACAGAATATTTTGGGTTTTAGGACGAAATAGGACATTTTAGGAAGTCGCTCCACTCTGTTTTACAAGTCAAATGATCAATTAATTAAGAAAATAAAAAGCAGTTACGTCGATAATGAAGCTAATCTTTCGTCTTCTCGGGCCAGCATCAGCCAAATGTTCCCGATTTATTTTCCTCCACGATGAGATAAACCTTTGGCGTCTTTACAACCTGTGTGATTGTCCTAATGCTCACTTCATTTATTTTTAGCAATGACGCCGTTTCTTGACAGTTAACTCGATGAGTACGACGTTATCGTGGCAGATAGAAATGACGACCAAAGTTTCTACATTAAATAAACCTGTTATAAACCTGAGGTATCATGTAAATTATGATATGTTTGGTACCAACTTTGGGAGCTTGACATTTGGAACATTGACATTTTTTGAGCTTCGGTACCAAAACCAAACAAAGTTCTCACATTTTAACGTAAACACAAGTAGCCATACGGAATAAATTCAGATTTAAATCAGAATTTTATGATTCAAGACCAAGCTCTGGAGATGAGGGGGAGGAAAGAGAGATGGACATGTGAAAACAGAGACACAGTTTTGTAGAAACCAATCAGCAACAGCAGGCAGAGCTACTTTAAGTTATTAATAAACTTAAAGACATAAAGAGCGACGGATATTACATGAAGAACGCGGTGAATTACTATTAGGAGACACTTGATCTTTCACTTCACACAATTTCTTCCTACTAATGGCCATCTGTCAGACACCATGGCACATCTAGTTCTCGCACTCCATTATTTATTTCAGCATCTTTATACATTAACACACACACACACACACACGCACACACACACACACACACACACACACACAGTTAATGCTTAAGGTGTGGCACGATGCCGCGAAGACACTGCTTGCTGTCAGAGCCCAGTACCTGGGTCAAGGTGACACCGAAGCCACAACCAGGCAACAACAAACCAGACAGTGAGAGGTTTTGACACATGCTGAGACCGGTCAAATCACAGACACTCAGTGCTGCTCTTAAATCACACACTTGAACCTTTCACCTTTAAAAATACACACAGAGACGCCTACACAAGTCAAGAGCTGCTCTGACAAACGGGTGAGAAACAATTAGCGGCTGAACCTTGGTGAATAGTGTTTCCACCACTCCCCACATTCACAAGTGAATCCCACATCCATCCGTCCATCCATCCGTCCATCCATCCATCCTCCCGCCCCGATTCATCCGGCTCACCTTTGTCAGTCGAGCGCCTCGTCTGCTGCCCAGGCAGTAAAAATCCTGCACCATAGTAAGTGAGATCCTAAACAAAAAGAGGAGATTGTAGGGGTACGGAGAGGAAAAACAACAACGCGGGGAGAGAGAAAACAAAAAGGCAGAGAGAGGAGGACAAAAGATGGAAAGAGGGAGGGGAGACAGAAAAGGGGAGGGGGGGGAGAAGAGAGCGACAGAGAGAGGTAAAGGACGGCCCAGACGAGCCGAGAGCTCTCCACAATCTGAGCAGCGAGCGAGGGAGGGCGAGCGCCAGGTGTCAGTACGCATACACTCACCGAGCCGCGCATGCACGTTCACACTCAAACACACACAGGCAGACAGGCAACTCTCTCCCCTTCCTCCTCCTCCTCCTCCTCCTCCTCTCGCTCCCTGGCAGCAATAACTCTCCCTCATCCTCCTCTCTCTCCTCTCTCTTTCTTCTTTCAGCCAGGGCACAATTCCTTAACTCCTTCAAATCCAGTCATCGCCAACAGCTTCAGTCCTTTCTACCTTCACTTCAACGATTCGTTGTTTTTATATCATAATCGCCACTTTGGGGAAGACGAACGAAGCTGTAAACTCATAATTTAGAGGGCGACACAAAATAAACATCCAGCTGATACGTTAGTGCAACGATATGTTATGCTGGTGAGTCCAATATTCCCTCTTCTTTTAGGTACTGACCAGTTTCCACCAATGACAGTATAAAGAATGGACAGAGCCAAAGACATGGATCATTGGTGGACCTAAGGTGGTCCGAATGACGTCTGGGTGCATAAACAAGTCTATAACAGCACCTACCTGTCAATCAAAGCGTCCACGCTCTTAATCCTGCATAACTTTAAGCCTTAATATAATGTGAACAGGTGAGTTGTATATAAATTCACCCTCAGTACAGTTGTCATGAACGGGGAAATTAGCTACAGAGACCAAAACTGTTTTTTGTACCAGGCTGTAAACATGTTTATTTCTGCTGTGAAGTTGGACATTTGAACATGGGGACTTATGGAGACTGACTCACTTCTGGAGCCAGCCTCAAGTGGACAACAAGAGGAACTGCAGTTTTTAGAACTTGAGCATTGGCTTCATTACCAAGCACCGGATTTTGCTGCTTGGTTTCGATATATTAGCATTCATCCGTCACCTTTTTGTTCACCTGACGAGTCCAGTTCTTAGTTTAAGTAGAAGCAAGATAAATGTGTGGTTATGCTTGTTGTTTCACGTTGAGCACAAACTATACTGATTTAAATGCAAGTTAGATTGAAATATTGATCAGAAAATTTGATCTTTCAGCCCTGACGTGCCCTGGACACAACACTAGGTCTTAGATTGCCTCTTCACTTTATTCTATTTCAGTCGTACAGGAGGAGCGACTGCTGCAAGTCTACGTGCCCTTCTATATGGATAAGGACATCGATACAGGCGACATGTTTAGAGCTCCAATATCACAGAGAAATGATATACCGGGGCACTCGATGCCCATCGGGGAGTTAGAGCTGAAACATGCCTCTGTGAAGATTCATGAAATTGTGTGGCTCACGTACACGCCTCCAAGAACAACATGTCGAGTGCATCTGCTGTCCTGTGTATCAAACAGGGAAGGATGTCCCTTAGGATTGGGGATGGGCCAACATTAAGGCTTACCTGAGGAAACCAATGTCACAGTACCTACTACATACACTATTCTAGTGAAGCATCGCCAACACACCTCTGAAATAAGGCTGCAGTTACGATTTAGGTCCCATTTGTTCCTCTGTTTTTTTTTGTTAGCAAGATATTTCTAAATCTTCTTACCTGGAAAGTTAGGCCACGAGCCAAGAAACAAGTAATTACAGGAGTGCATTTTTTTTTTTAAATCACATTTTGGAGGATATTCCTTTCGACTTTTACTCTGCAATTCATTTTTACATCAAGATTTGTTTGGGCTTGAATATTCCTGTTTTCGTCTTAGCTTCTTGTACAATCACTTAAGTAAAAGCGGCACAGATGGTAACCTGGAAGCACATCGGCACCTGAGCAGGTAACAGCAAATTAATTGGCAAAACTTCTGATAATCAATCAGTTTTAAGTTTTTTTAAGTTGTTCATATAAGAATTTATCATTCTAGATTGAATAGCGTTGGGTTTTGGACAATTTTATGGACTAAAAAGACATAAAAAATAATAAAAATAGTTCTAAACTCTGAGTTCTAAACCGAGCAGTCAAAAATTGTATTTCTGTTGCCATATCTGGATCAATAAATACGTTCCTGTGTTCACACCAATTTACACAAACAAGTTGAGCCATCACTCAAAACGTGGTAAATACGTACATGAACAGTGTCACCAGTGTTCACATGTTCGAGGCCTATCGCTTTCCATGACCGTAAAAAATACTGCCAACGCTGTTCCTGCTCAGTCGCCACCTAAGAAAGGACACCATATCTAGGTCACAGCAACACCAACTGCTAAATATCAGTCACACTTTAGCCGTGAACACCCTTTAATCAAGCTGTCAAAATTAAGTGGGGAGTTGACACAGATCCAGAATAAAGGCATCAGATGGACGGAGGCGACACTCGCATTAGAATCAAAGTCTATTTTTTCTGTACAACTTCCTGCCTGGAGCTGGTTTGAAACACTTCCTGTGAGGAAGAGGCCATAGAGGGATAGCAGGAAAGGTAGAGCAAGAGGTAAGGAAATGGAAACGGACACATCGAGACTTCCCACTATTGACGTTATGATCAGAGAGTGGAGGAGAGGTTAGACCAACGCTTCTTTACCCACGCAACACGCTGCCCACTCCCTACTGCTAGAACTGGAAGGCAACGGTTCCCTTTTACAAAAGAGCTGCATGAGAGAGACACGGCCACGGACTCTCGGTGCCGGTCTCCATTTAAATGTCACTACTTCCACACAGCAAGTGAAATTACTCGGAACATTGTGAGAACGACCGTCAAACCCACCGGCAACGTCAGTGATCAGTGGGACACTCAGGACCCCGCTGTGGGCCATGTACTGGTGCTGATTTTTAGACATGCATCCGAGGCCTTTAATACAGATTTATGATGGCAATCAGAGAAGAGCTGCTCCACACAAAAGGCAGGCTGGTGGAGACGCGCCATCTTCACATATGAGAGTGTACTATAGCGCAAAAAAAAAAGTACAAGAGGATGTGCTTCACTGTGATTATTGCAACGATGGTGATATAAAAGAAACAATGTGCAGCTGAGTACCATTGGCGGTGCTGAGTACCAGCTATTATAGCAAAGAATGTACTTGACAGTATTGAGGGTTTTTTTTTCCAGCAATTGAAATACCATATACTGTCTTTAGAGCTTTCTTCTTTCATATGGACAGGTGACGAATTGGAGTAAAGACCTCGATATGCAGGCCGTTTTCACAGCACACATTTCGAATCGTCATCGTAGGAAAAGCACAGGTGTTACTAATTACAGCAACGATGGCTGCAAGCCATGGCGGCGAGCCAACTGTGCGTTTCCACCGCCGTGACACGTCAAGATGTGTTGAAGACAAGCCGAGGAGTGGAGACACGAGACAAACGCAGGTGCTTCCAAACCGCCTTCACGGTCACCATCATCTCAACTAAACTGAACGACTACGGGGCGATGTGTCCGTCATCATCTTGAAGTCTTGAAGTTCTACTTCACACACTATAAATGTGCCAGACCTCTCTCAAGGTAACATCTTGAAATGTTTCATCTTGAGCAACCAACAGTTTCACAGATATGCAATTTTAAACGATCTATAACAAAGAAAAGAATCCTGACATTCGAGAGCCGTAAACTACCACTTTTTTCTTGATAAATGACCTTAATTATTAATTGGTTAGATGTTGGATTTAACATGTTTAAAAAAGACACTTTGCAGTCACACGTCAGTAATAATCAATACAGCCGTCTATAGTGACAACACAACAGCTCACAGACAAATAAAACCCAATGACTGTTGGTTGCACGCTCTTGATCTCTTGATTCCTTTTTGGTTTGCCATCTCCCGTGATCCAAAAGAACAAAATACCACCAATGATTGTTGAACATGTCTTGATACAACGAGGGCAATGTCACGGATTTCGCAGACGTGATGTGAAGACTTGTAGAGGACAGAAGTGCAGTCCATCTTCTTTGGAAAAGTCCTTGGTATGAACAACAAGTATAACAATGTGACAGCTCATATAAAACATATACAACCCCAAAGTAATCTATATAATAGTGTCATAATATTGATTACAGCCACGTTACCTCGCCCTGACCACGACTCTCAGATGGGATCGAAGAAGAGGTTTCAGGCTGTCGCATTCTTGAGCCTGAAGGACTTAAAGGAGGTAATTCAGCCGAGTCACATGGGCGGCCGTGACAAGGGCGGTACGGGTGAGTGGTGCCACTGAACCACAATGATGGGCCTATAAGTGCCTCCCACACTCCACCAGATAGGAGAGTGGCTCTGCTGACACTTGGGGCCCGTCGTCTTTCAGCCCCTCAGCCCTCTCGACAGTCCGTCTAAATTGTCTTTGACCTTCAGCACACTTTCGTTTTGCTCTATCTTTGTTACTATGGTTGCCCGATGACGAGGTCGCAGGTGCCCGGTGATGAGGTTGGCAGCTTCAGGGGGGTAATATTAACTCTGACCCAACGCAAGGAGCTCTTGCTCTTTGTTGCTTTGGGAGAAGGTTGATGAGGCCACTGGCGAAGACGTGATGAGGTCTTTCCTACCGATGGTCCTTCATGTCACCACTCGTGAAATCTTCCCGGATCAACTCAACACTGACTTTTCTAACAGACTTTATAAATGATAATGAGCTTTCTGGAGAGACGAGAAAAATATACAAGACAATGCTCAGGGGAGAGAAACCAAGTGAAGAGCTGGAAACAACCACTTTCTGACAGTTCTTTAAACACTTCAGCTCTCAGAGCTCTGATGAGGAAAACAGATTCCACCCATGCATATATCTACATATTAAAGGCGTCTAGCTGGAACTGAACTTGATGCAGCAGTTTTACTCTGCCAGACACTTTCTGGTGCTGCACGGTTGCTCGGTCACCGCTGCATAAAGGCACCTCAGAAAATAAAATGTCAACAGCTGAAGGAGAACAACTAAAATGACATGTTGCAGTGAAACGCGAGGAGGTTGTCAACATCAGGCTGTTGTCCTTAGTAACAAAAGGTCAAGGCTCCTCTTGACAGCTGTCCATATTGATTCACAGCCTCATTGTCTGGTTTGCAGTCTACAGCCTGTGTTTACACGGCATCTTAATGTTCACATTTGACGCTAATTAAGACGTTCAGAGATTTCTAATGCACAATGAGAGACAGAATGGAAGTTCACAGACGAATCTAAGCTCTATGAAACCAGAACAGACGGCTGAGCTCATCCCCAAGCACCAAGGCTGTACTTCTTATTGCAGTAGCCTGGGTTTGATTCCAACCCATTGTTTTTTTGCTGCAGGTCATACCCCGTCTCTTACCTTCATTTCTTCTGTATTCAGCTGTCGCTATCATAAAAAAAAGGCATAAAAACACCCAAACAAACCCGAACCCTGATGAGTCTATCAACAGAAAATGTATCTTGAACTAATTTAACGACTGATTAATCGTTTAAAAGGTATGTTTTATTCCATTCCTGCCAATAAATACTCCTAAATCTTACACAATAGACTTTTAAGTTATTTTTTAAACATTCCCTGACACCAGATTCTGGCACTAATGTGCGGACTGTAAATTGACAAATCTTTGGTTTTCTTGGACTACTGAGCACAGAAACATCTGAAAGCACCTTCCCGGGCTCTAGAGAGTTTGATTTTACACAATTGTCAGACCAAAAGATTACTCGGTTAATCAAGAATTAATCTGCATTAATCTGCAAACTGGTAATCAGTGGTTCTTGCCCTAAAATAGAGAATTCCTGATTTTTTGTCTACAAACACATGTTGTAAAGTGTGGTGAATGGGGCAAATGAAGGTCTAAAGATGATATCCTTCTGCAGGAGTACAGTGTTCCCGTATGTTATCGAAACCTGGTCCACTGAAATCCCTCCATTCATTTTTTTTTTTCCGTGGGTTCATTAATACAGGAAGGAAGGGCACATTCTGTGGAGCAGTAGGTGCCAATCTGTCACTCTGTGGAGATCAGCCAGGCTCAGCTCACGTTAAGCTGCTGCTGCTCCTCCTGTAGCTCCCCCTTTACATTTCTCTGATCCATCCAACGCAGTCACTAATGTCACTGGATATTCAATAGCTTGCTTTGAATGTGAGTAGCAATATATATGTAAATGTGCAACAGCATATACATGTCTGCCCATTGCATTCATGAGATTTTAAAGTGCACTGACTCCTCAGCAGATAAAATCATTAATAAATCCATAAGAAAAACAACCAAAAAATAAATAAAGTGCAAGGTGCGCGTGTGATATGTAAATACTATGTCCAGAATATTAGATTTTCCACAGACATACATGTTCTTTTACGCACGAGCTAACACAGAGGATGCACAGGGCGTGGAGCTTTGTGGTGTTGAGTAAATCTGACAAGAAAACATGGCAGATAATCTATTATAAACGATATAATGATGTATTATATACAATTATACGAATCTTCCTCCCATGCAACAGTCATTGTTTTTCAATGAATTTCCATAATTTAGCATCGTTTGGCTTTAAATTAAGTGAAATTCACCATTTGTATTGTAGTTTATTTGCAAAATACCAATTATAAACAGTTTAAAACATACTGGACCATCAACAGATACGATAAGAGAGCTAAAGATTGTACATTTATGTTTTCCGTCTAATAGTACCATCTGTGTTTGATTGTACGCTTGATTTTGCATTTTCTACACTGTGTTTGCAGACCAACCCCCCAGAATTATTCAAATCTAAAGAATTAAAGCAATAATTTAAAATAAATTAGCCCTCCAAGTGCAGTCTTAATCATGGGAAAATAGTATTAATATTTAAACATTTCTTTCTTGTATCTAACTATAATAAAAAAGCATAATTAATGAACTAATTCTGGAGATGCAGCAGGGAAGTTTCCGCTCACTCTAATCGACACTCAGTGAAGTTTAAATCTACTCGCACTCTGTATTTAAAAGTCAGTTTTAAGACTTTACTAGAATTGCCCAGTGCAGGTGGTCTTATCTGCAGTTTAAGACCGGCAATAATTAAGTTTACACTGCATTAGGCCCAACTGTTGTGTCACTCCTCGTGCCTTAGAGCTCCAAGCATGTTTGCTGATCTGATGATCTCTAATTAGATTTCTCCACCACTGTGGAAAATGAGCCATCAATTAGAGTGCCATGATTAGGGAGACCGATTTGATTCCTGTCAAGCACCTGCTGCCTTCAGACTTCATCGAGTTACTGGAACGCTCCACGTTCGACGTCGGGGAGGAACGTGGCTGTTTCTGTCGCTGTAAGATAAATTTAAAAAAGGAGGCGTGATCTGGGGTATACCGACATGTTTGAGAGCAGATCCCATAACTTTTATTTGAAATTAAAAAGACGGATGCTTACAGCTATCATTCTCTGAGAACAGAGCGAGAACAGGTTGACAAGTGCGCCTTCTTCAATCCACTGAGGCCAATTTGGATCAGTAAAATGAGCTGTAGAAACATCTCATCTCACAAAAGACAGAAAAACAGCATTGCGACAGCTCTATGTATGCATAAATCAAACAGGTTACACTGTACATAGACTGCTTTCACATCGATTTAGTTCGGTTTGATTGAACCAGTATGAAAGCTGTCAATCAAACTCCGAGGCAGACCGAACAACCAGACCGAGACCACATCAGAGTAAACTCTGTCACAGTTCATTTGTGGCGTGAAAGCAAAGCAGGCCGACCACAGGACCGTGCGAGAGTAGGTGTGTGATTTTAGCATGAGTTATTATGAAACCCATCTGCTGATCGTGAATTACCAATAAAGAGACTCCTCGGGTCTTTAGAAACATCATTTCAGCGCATGAGTGTAGGGATTTCACCTAATCCAACCAAAAATGAAAAGGAGTTCAGCAGAGATTTCTTGAGCTTGGATCCTAATCTGTATTTTATCACTTCCCCAATAAAAAGTGAGTGCAACAAGTGAAACACAGTGACCGCACAGTCTCCTGTTTGTTTTTCGATTACAGTCCAGACTAATAATACTCATAATCAGTTATTTATATCTCCTCAAGGCACCCAGTGGGCATCCTCATCAGATGCCTGAACCACCTCAGCTGGCTCCTTTCGACGCTAAGGAGCAGCACCTCCACTCCGAGCTTCCACCGGATGTCCAAGCTCCTCACCCTATCTCTAAGGCTGAGCCCGGCTATCCGCTTGTACCCACAATCTCATTCTTTCTGTCACTAGCCAAAGCTAATGATCATAGGTGAGGGTTGGAATGTAGATGGACTGGAAAATCCTGAGCTTTGCCCTCTGGCTCAGCTCCACCTGAACCACGACGGTCCCACAACCCACCAGTCCATCTCACACTCCATTTACCCATCACTCATGAACAAGACCCCGAGATACTTTAACCCCTTCGCTTGGGGTAGCAACTCGCTCCCAACCCAGAGGGAGTAATCCACCGTTCTCCGGCAGTGAACCATGGACTTGGAGACGCTTCACACTCTGCTGCAAATCGCCCCAGTGAGTGCTAAAGTTCACGGTCCGAAAAGGCCAAAAGAAGCACATCATCTGCAAAAAGCAGAGATCCTGAGGCACAAACAGGACCGAGTAAAACTAAATCTGCATGTGAACGACATTTGGTCTGCTCAAGCTCCATCTTTCACAGTGCTGATTAGTCATGCAACAGCTTCCTGTCCAGACACCCCAACCTTTCAGCCCCATTTCTCCATTTTCCAATAAGCCAGTGCCATAAACTGTAATTGCAGTGTCAGGGAGTTGACTTTGTTTCAAGTCTAGACGCACTGATGGGAGCAAGAAGGAGATGGCAGTTGGGATTGTACCCATAACGCCACAAAAATGAAACAAACGCCTCCACACTCCTCCATTTTCAAGCTCGAAAGTATGAGGCACAATGTAATATCTGAGACCATGAGGGGGCATTTTCCTTCTCATTCACATTTTGGCTCTCCAGACGGGTGTACTCGCACATGAAACCGCCACAGGCAACAGTAACAGTGGGTCGCTCTGTTACAAAGAAAGCCTTACATGCAACACGCTGGTTGAAGTCTGATCTGTGTCTTAACGAAAAGACTCGGAGCGTATCTGATATCTAAACACTGCTGCAAGACATTTGTCCTTTTTGTTTAAACAGCCTGAATCTCAGGGTGTGAGATTACACACGCTCTCGAGTGAACATGAACTACAGATCTGATTAATCGCAGAGTGGTTTGACTGGGAGAAATGGCAGCAAGTAGCAGACTGACAGTCAGTTATTAATGATAGCGTCTGAGAAGAAAACCCAATGTTTCCCTGAGATAAATTTAAAAAAAAGCTCAGAAAAGTTGGTTTGTGAGTCGATGACCAAAAACTGTCCAATCGATGAGCCAAGCTTTGTTGGAGGCAACAATGGATGTTTGGATTTGTCAATGGATCAGGACCAAATGAACCAAACTCAAACTCAGTTGAGGCAAAACGATGATGCAGTGTCTTAGCAACATATTAGCATATTATATCTGCAAAAATAACAATCTGAAGACAAAAACAGGCCGCACGATGTCATTTCCTGAGATAAAACAACCTATTCCCGGAGCGTGTCACCAGAGAGATTAATTCACTTCAGCGTCGTCACAATCAGAACAGCTAATCTTGTGTTATTCAATTTAAAAAATGCCATTCAACCAGCTTAGCAACTTGTGGCTCACACACGATTTCTGCAGTGCAGATCAAGGCACGGCCCGGCTCGTCTGTTGTCTACAGATTAGGGAGGATATTCCTTCCCCTTCAGAGGAGCTCGGGCGTTCCTGAAGCCAGAAGCTCAATTGAAAAACGCATCAAACGCGGACGACGATCATAAAATCTCGCCATCTCACATCTGAACTACAGACCAATTTCAGCAGCCAGTGCCGTCCACATATCGAGTGGGATGTAGGTTTCTAGCGCTCCCTGTTTGTCATAAGCTGATAAAACAGGATTGCTACAACCAGTCCTCCAGATGTCCTTGCTGGCAGCTAAGAAAAAATGTCCTTAAGTCTTTAAATAAAGGTTATAAGTAGCTTTGGAGGCAGTGTGTGTGTGTGTCGATACACATGTCCTACTATGAAACTGCAGGATGCAGATGTTTCAGCGTAGAGCCATATTGTAAGATCAGCGCTCGTCTGCTGGGAGGGATGGATTCCTCCGCAAAGTGACAGCAACAAATATCAAAACACTGGAGGGTGCTCCAGTCAAGCGCTACTGCTCGGTTTTCCGCGCCTCTTCACACATAAATACACAAACACACTGAAGTCACAGAAAGGAGGCGAGGTAGGTTCAGTTAGCAGCAAGTTCACTTCAGCCTTGAAGCCTTGGCGGTGAAGGGCATCGCTGCACACGTGGATGATGTGTTTATACATGATCCGCTTGAGCAGCAGGATCTCACACGGAGGGTAAGAAGGGAAGAATTATGTGAAAAAATATCAGATTTTTGCACAAATGTTTATAAATATGCAAGTCAGCTGTGAGAAAAATGAGATTTCATTCACTTATGATCTATAGCAAACAGGAAAAATCATCAGTGGGAGGTTTTCTTCAGCACGGCTTCGTCACTCCTTCATGAGCATTCCTGTAATAGTCAGCAGCTGATAGATAACAAGCTTATAGAAGATGACCTGAGCTCCACGAGGAGGAAAGGGAGGTTTAAAATTGAGTAAGATCGCTTAACCAGGAGGTCAAACGTCTTCCCAGTTGTTATGAGGGATTTTTATGAAGCCTGGCCTGAAGTCTGAACAAATATTGGGACAACTGCAGCTGCTGAACGTCTTTAACTCGACACCTGGACACACAAACATGCTGAATTTCTACATTTCAAACAAGAAAATGATAATCAAACATCCGTTTAGTTAAACGGACTGTATCAGATCAGAACAACAGCCTCCAGAATCACTGCGAGACACTGACTCTTTCATTCACTGAAATGGTGGAGTCGAGGGAAGAGGTGGTGACATAATAAACTGTGGGATATTTCCAGCTTTAACTAAATTAATTCAGCTGTGCAAACCAAGTTTTTGGCTGGACCAGAGCCCTTTAGAAAGGCACATTTTCACACCTTAATAAAAAAGACCCTATCCTGAGGAGACGGTTAAGAGAGGGAGGAGGTTGTTCCATTGGCTTTGCAATAACTCGAAACTTATTAGATTCAAATAAGCGACTGTGCACCTACAAAATGAACTCCGTGCTCTCCCGAATGTTGCTTTTGGCCGGGATTATCTACCACATCAAAAAGAGCCTGTTCCTCTTCAGTGAAAGCTTTATAAAGATTGAGTGACACTAATGCATGTGTAGGGGAACAAAAGGTTTCGTGTGGATTCACCGAGGACCGCGGAGTAACACGGTTACAGCGTTTTTAACAGTTATTTCACCTGACTGAGGGCGAATAAAAGGTTTGCACAGAAATGGCTTTGGTTGCAGCAGTCAGTGGGAAGAAGCATGCAGTGTTCATTATATTAAAATTGTAAATTTAACACTTGATCAGGCATCATACTGATCAAAGAGCGACCAAAAACTAGTAAAAAGGGACAATGAAGCCTATAATTACTTAATAATTACATTAATTTATTGATATATTGTGAATTTACTCATAATTCTCAGCCATACATAACAATAATAAATAACTGAGGTGACCTGGACTCGAATTAGCAGCAGAAAATGGATGTATGCGTGAATATTATTACTAAAATTGGCACCAGTCCATTATGAGTCAATAACCGCACTTCTAGTTTATAGATCTATAACGTCTCCCCAAGGAAATAACGGATGTTAATGTCTAAAGCAGGCAAGAACAAATGTTTTATAAGAGTATTTAATAACTTATTTTTAGCTGTTTAAAGACTTTTCGTGACACCCTGTGCATTACGCCAAATATCTGCACTGATATGTACGAAAACTACGTTTTAATACAGCGATTAAAGTTTATGGGATGGCCCTGAAAACTTGGAAAGGTTTGAGTTTGGACCGAACCTGCAAAAAAGTGTCTCTCACTTTTGTTGTGAAACTTTCACTGCAGTTAAAACTGCAGGAACTGTTGAGTTTGCTTTACAAGTAGATTAACGCTGAGCCTTTATCGCAGCTCTGTCGGCACAGCGAGGTGAAAGCGATCGTTAAACAGCAAAGTTCAAATCTCAAAGCTCCAGCGACAAAACACACAGCGAAGCTGACGATTAAGCGGGTGCTACAAAACCACTGAATCGATGTAAAGAGAGCTTCGGTTGAGCGGGGACAGTTGTGTTGTGGTCGTGCTCCAAAGCGAGCCGAAACAATGAAGCGAGGCGAAAAATCTCTGCAGTACAGCATGACATTGCATGGTCAGAGCATGTTTTAAGTGCTGGTGGAAAGAGAGTCTCACAACAGGAGGTAAAAGCTATTCAAGCGGCAGAACTGATGTTGCTTTGGATCTATTTTAAGCAGAAAACAGGTTTTAAAGGGTCCTTAGCAGTCACAGATTACTCTCTGAGAACCAAAATACATTTCATCTTCTGAGCTGTGTGTTCCTTTGCTTCCTAAAATACACCCACAGACTGAGTGACCACCTTCTGTGCGCTGACAGGCAGATGCGTCATTGTTAGTGGCTGGCATCAGAAAACAGACTCACCACTGCTGCGACTCTTGCGGTTGGCCTTCCCTCCCGTCAGCAACATCTTCAAGCTGTTCCTAAACATGACTGCAGCAGACGCCCTGGACTAGACTACAGAGAAATCTGTCGGAGGGGGAGAGAAAAAAGAAGAGAGAATAAATATTAATATGTCTGATCAGCTGTCTGCTCAGAGATCTATCTGACATTAAAAGCAATAAAAGCCAGGACTTAAAAGCATTATTAGAGATGTCAGTCAAGATGAGGCAGAAAGATGAAACCTCAAACAAAGTTTGTGCACGATGGGGGAATCTGAATCATAGACACTCAAAACTTCACACACTCTGATGGCAGCACTTTGACATGTGAACCAGGCAATTAAACCCGAACTACCTGCTGATCCACAGCAGACCTGATCCTTTAGTATCAATCACTGACAGTAGAGAGAATAGATGTCGTATCCGTGACATCACCCACAGGTTTTTTGAAAAGAGTGCAGGCTGAATGATGGTTGCTGGTTGCTCAAACAATCCACCTGTAACGGCACCTACCTGTCAATCAAAGCGTCCACACTCTTAATCCTGCATAACTTTAAGCCTTAATATAATGTGAACAGGTGAGTTGTATATAAATTCACCCTCAGTACAGTTGTCATGAATGGGGAAATTAGCTACAGACACCAAAACTGTTTTTTGTACCAGGCTGTAAACATGTTTATTTCTGCTGTGAAGTTGGACATTTGAACATGGAGCCTCAAGTGGACGAGAAGAGGAACTGCAGTTTTTTTTGGCTTCACTTTACCGCCACGGAGGCTGCCGCTTGGTATCAATAGATATTAGCTGGGTTATGTATCCATAATTTAGATCATGAACACATCACCCAAATCCAAATTCATGAAATTAATTCTTGATATCTTACTCATAGAAAGCTATAAAAAAAAAAAGCTATGTATGTTTTCATTTGTATTATCTTGGATTAAAGATATTAAACCAATATAAGCATTAAACATCCCCAACTGTGAATGCAAAGTTAATATTTAGGAGACCAGAGGAACAAGTTGATGGTCTGTATGTGTGCACACGTACACACTAGCGACAGCTCACGTCTTTAAAGTTCGTGACATTAAATTGGCTGCTTGTGCTGCTGCAAAAAAAAGAAAGAAACTTACATTTGTGCAGCTTCACCTTTAGAGGGTCAAAGCTATATCCAGTATCCAGCATGCAGAACAGAAGGTTAGCACAGATAATGCTGTACGGGCTCGTAAAAGCTACAGGCGGTGGACGTCTGGCTTTTAGCACAAAAAAAGGGAGCGACATAGCGGACAGATAACACCGTAAACCACAAAGATTGTCTTCGTTTCTTGACTGCGGCTCGCTTTATCCCACTAATTCCTCCCCTCAGTCTCCCTACCCTCCGTACAGGCACACATATCTCTGCTGTGAGTAGTAAAAAGCATGGCAGCAGATGTTCTCCATTAGGTGAGAGTGACTCAGCAAAGCTCCACAGATGAGCTCCAGCTGAGGAGGAGCCAGCTTCACAACAATTAGAAAATAACTCTCTCCTCCTCCGCATAAACTATGCTCAACCTTTCTCACATCCCCTCCTGACCTTGAGAAAGGTCTAAAAGGCTTCCAGGATCATAATAATACAGACACTCACAGGAACATTGTCCATACTCATGATACAGTCCAATTTAATTCAAGATTTATGACTAATTACGTCTCCAGACTTGTAGGAACAGGTCGAAGACACCTGACTGTTACGTAGGTGTTGACGTTCTTTAACTGTGACGAGGTTGAACCTTCGAACTCCAGCCCCGAACATTTTTTTTTGTTTGATATCATCAGGCTGTGTCTGCGCCGGCCTTTTGTAGAATTAACTTGTCTACAGGTCTCGACAAGATTGAAAAGCGAGCGTGGCTCTGGTGGTTGCCAATTTGGAGTTTAACTCAAGTGTGGAGAAAGAAGTGAAGGAGAAGTCAATTTTACAACAACAAAATACACCAGGAGAAAATTGAAGCTCTACTGTAGCTAGTAAAATGAGACCAGACTCCAGCCTTCAGCCTCAAATCAATTCAGATGTTTTTTCAGAGATGCCTCCAGCTGTGTTTGTTATTTGTTTTGAAAGGTGAGTGGTGATGCTCCACCATTTTTTTCCATTAGTGACCATTCATGTATTCTTATTTTGCAGATTTCGAGGCAGAGAGAATCAGTCACCTTTCCAAGACCCGGAGCAGAGTTTACTCAGCAGTAATTGTGTTAGAAGAGTCATGAACTCTCGCTGTGTGACTTTGCCGAGTCATAGCAGGCTACGAGTTGAACTGCAGCCAATCACTGCGTCCAGCGTCCTTTCAAAACAACGGGTTCCCCGAGATAGAACTAAACCTCACAGTCGTTGTCGAACTAGTCTTTAAGATCGCCAACTTGGCAGTCCAAAAAACAGCCAAGACATGGATGGGCTGTGGCGGGCCGAATGACGCCTGGTTGCTCAAACAATCCATCTGTAACCACACCCACCTGTCAATCAAAGCGTCCACGCTCTTAATCCTGCATAACTTTAAGCCTTATTGTAATCTGAACAGGTGAGTTGTATATAAATTCACCCTCAGTACAGTTGTCATGAACGGGGAAATTAGCTACAGAGACCAAAACTGTTTTTTGTACCAGGCTGTAAACATGTTTATTTCTGCTGTGAAGTTGGACATTTGAACATGGGGACTTATGGAGACTGACTCACTTCTGGAGCCAGCCTCAAGTGGGCGACAAGAGGAACTGCAGTTTTGGGCAACACAGCCACTTTGTCCAACCTTGGCATTAACTCTTCTAACCACAACCTTTAAAATATGATAAATGAATTATTTTAGGATAATTTAGAGTGAAACATGAGCAGCATTATAACTTTTATTCACATGAATGCACCTTTCATGCCACTGACTGGCTAGCTGGAAGAAGTAATTGCTGGGTATAAGTGACTCCTGATGTCTGATATGATTGTGCATCTAATAACACTTCTGAAAGGCAGTCATCATTCCTCTCCTCAGTCAATAACAGTGCCAGTAAATGTTCCTATCAAGGCCAATGCAAATGAGCATCGTGGCATTTTTAGTATGGTATTTATTTATTTATTTTTGGACAGTTCAGTTTGTATCACAGTGGCTAATAAAAAAAAATTAACTGCTCTGATTCATATGGATCACTCACAGTAAATATGAATATTTTTGACCTCACTTGCCGAATGATGCCACGGTGACAGGTAAAAAACGAGCAGGTCCTCAAGGAAAGGCTGACATTTTTCTCCGTAACGTTTTGGCCCAGATCCTGATGCAACTATTCACTGGTGGAGTTAATCGAGCCCTAAACTGTATCTGAAAGTGTATGAAGAGCCTCCTACAGGGCTGTCTATTATAAATGTGTTATCAGCACCTGATATGATTGTCTTGGCAACTGTGCTGAGGCAGTGAGTTAAACTGATGCTACGGGGTAAAATATACCCACAAAAAGACACAACGCTTCTCTAATTTGAGGAATTTTATGGCACAAAGGGCTCAAAATGTAAATGTGGTGTTTCATAATCGTGGAATAAAAGCTGCTTGTCTCTTCTTAACAAAGGTTTGCTGATGAATTATCAACCTGCAAACGCTAAAAAGGTTCATATCTATCTTGATTCCCATGTTACAGCCTCATGTGACTGTGTCAGTTGCCGCCTATCTCACTTCCCGGCTGCTATCTCGAAGACCCTGACTGGACCCGGTCCAGCTTTCCAATCAAGATGATGCAATTTCATCAGACAAGTTGTCAGCCTGGCGTGGCTTTGATTTGCCGCCGTGTCTCCAGATCTGTCTATATTTGATAAGTGTTAAACTACTGTACAGATAAGACTTTTGTTTTATTGTTTTAATGTGTAACTGAGGTTTGTATTTGTTGATTTGATTTGTGCAGCACCCTCAGGCCCTTTGTCCTGCATCCATTTCTGTTAATTATAAACCTAAGTTACCTATGACCAAACCATAAATCATAATAATAATAATAAACGGCTTCATTTTATCAAATTCATCTGGTGTTCTGTTGCTTCCTTCTTCTGTGAGAGAGCTGAGTCACAACGTCCAACGTTTACTGTTAGCTGGTTTGAGTTGATTAGCATGCTGTTAGCTGGTTTGAGTTGATTAGCATGACGTTAGCTGGTTTGAGTTGATTAGCATGACGTTAGCTGGTTTGAGTTGATTAGCATGCTGTTAGCTGGTTTGAGTTGATTAACATGACGTTAGCTGGTTTGAGTTGATTAGCATGACGTTAGCTGGTTTAGGTTGATTAACATGCTGTTAGCTGGTTTGAGTTCATTAGCATGACGTTAGCTGGTTTGAGTTGATTAGCATGCTGTTAGCTGGTTTGAGTTGATTAGCATGACGTTAGCTGGTCTGAGTTGATTAGCATGCTGTTAGCTGGTTTGAGTTGATTAGCATGCTGTTAGCTGGTTTGAGTTGATTAGCATGCTGTTAGCTGGTTTGAGTTGATTAGCATGCTGTTAGCTGGTTTGAGTTGATTAGCATGCTGTTAGCTGGTTTGAGTTGATTAGCATGCTGTTAGCTGGTTTGAGTTGATTAGCATGCTGTTAGCTGGTTTGAGTTGATTAGCATGCTGTTAGCTGGTTTGAGTTGATTAGCATGCTGTTAGCTGGTTTGAGTTGATTAGCATGCTGTTAGCTGGTTTGAGTTGATTAGCATGCTGTTAGCTGGTTTGAGTTGATTAGCATGCTGTTAGCTGGTTTGAGTTGATTAGCATGCTGTTAGCTGGTTTGAGTTGATTAGCATGCTGTTAGCTGGTTTGAGTTGATTAGCATGCTGTTAGCTGGTTTGAGTTGATTAGCATGCTGTTAGCTGGTTTGAGTTGATTAGCATGCTGTTAGCTGGTTTGAGTTGATTAGCATGCTGTTAGCTGGTTTGAGTTGATTAGCATGCTGTTAGCTGGTTTGAGTTGATTAGCATGCTGTTAGCTGGTTTGAGTTGATTAGCATGCTGTTAGCTGGTTTGAGTTGATTAGCATGCTGTTAGCTGGTTTGAGTTGATTAGCATGACGTTAGCTGGTTTGAGTTGATTAGCATGACGTTAATATCTGACATTAAGAAATAGCAGTTGAGAAAACACTAAATGATTGTCACTAAATGACGTCACAGGGCTTGTAGCACTAACAGTAAAGGTTGTGTTTGCTTCTATTAGCTCCTTTTTCTAAAGAACCCACACAACATTTGATCATTTCCCCCGTCGTCTTTTTTGGCGTCACATCTGCGACTGTCTGTATGACGTGCGATAACGCTCTAAGCTGCCCCTCAGCTCTGGTGAGGAACCAGTTAAAAAGCAGGCTTAATCACAGCAATCATTACAGATGCTTCATGATACTGCGACACAAGCGATCCGCACACCTACCAGAGGGACAGATGAAAAAGCAGCATTAGTCACATCAAAAGCAGGCAGCGGGGAGTTCAAGGTGTCTGAGCAGTGACACACCATGAAGAACGGTTACACTGTGACGTGGGCTGACTGGAATAGTGCAGATTCAACGTCCAAGTTTATTTAGTTGTATTTTCACAATGTTAACTGCCATCAAGGATCATGGATAATATGAATAACTGTGTTTTCATCAGTGTTCAATCACCTGAAAATATGAATTATTGTGTTTTTGTTACCTTACAATGAGTCTTTTTATATCTACTGCTGCTCCTCCCAGCCAAACCGACCATACACCATGACATCAACATCAAAATTGACTCTTTATCTCTTCCCCCTCAGAAACTTAGGAGCCATGATCGACCAACCAACCTTTTCTGATCACGTTGCCTCGGTTGCCCGGTGGTGCCGCTTCATGCTGCATAACATCAGTAAAATTTAGGCCTGACCTGACTCAACATGCTACCCAGCTCCTGATACAGGCCATGTTACCCTGCTGCTCATCGAGCTGCACTGGCTACCTGTAGCATCCCGCAATAAATTCAAATCTCAAGTCTCCGGTATGTTATGTTACCTCCTCCAATGAAGGACGCCTGGCTCTGACTCCCGTACGCTCAGGGCAATCCAAACTTTTCTCGTCTGTCGTTCCCCGTTGTTGGAACGTCCTACCAAAGACCTCCAGCTCTACAGAGAGGACCTCCTCTCCAACACTACCTAACGACTGGACATGATAAATGACTAAATGTAATGTTGTACCTCCTATGGTAGCCCAGAAAGGACAAACTAAACTCTCTTTAGATGGGGCCTTTCTCGTTTTTTGTGCGTTTCGTGGCCACTGTAGAGTGAAACAAGGGGGTTGCAATCAGCAGCCACACCTCTAGATGCCACTGAATCCTCCTCATTTTGTTCCCTTGTTTAAATAAGCACTCCACCTTCTTGCCTGAAATCCATTCATTGGTATGAATCATGTGCTTTCCTCCCATGACAAGATGTAGACAGCGGTAAGCGAGCGTAAGGTGGCAGCGGGGTCAGATCTATTGGCATGCATGTTCATCTCTGGAGATTTGAGCCAAGGCTGTGCAGGGACGAGGGGGGGAATCTAACGCAAGTATCCGTGCAAACTCACGGCAACTTCACCTCAGCATAAAATATGATCAGGGACCCGGCTTATTATGTCTGGTCTGCTTACCCTGGAGGCCAGAAGGCATTCTGTGATTATAATACTAAATCTAAATCTTAAAAAGCGATGACTCAGTAAGTACATATTGTAGCTTCAGCTTTCCGAAGGACCGGGGGGATGAAATACAGACGACCTCACAGACTAGCGTCCATATGTGAAGCGACGAGCTTCGAACGGGCAACGCCAGTGCCAAAGCAGCAGAGAACAGGGAGAGATGTTCACGTAGAGGAGGCAATCAATGTATGAAATCTTAGCGGACAGGATACTGAGTAGGCAAATAAACACACACACACACACACAGATAGATAGACTCGCAGGTCGCCATAGAGAGCAAATGTACCCGTATGCACACACACATACACACACAGCCGATGCAATGTTTCATCTGAGGGTGTAAAGCATACACATCTCTCATTCCCACTCTCTCTGACCCTGTGTACCGGCCTTTGTGAAGGGAAGCCAAGAAGCAGCATGCTCTCACAGATAATGTGCGTAAGCGGATGCAGCCCATCTCAGGCTCTTCCACAGCTCGGGCCATAATGCTCCTCCAGAGTGTTAAAAAACCACTTAAAGGCACCCAGCATGGTGAGCCACTTTCATCTGGTCACCAGGAAGCAGCCACGCTTTGTTTGTTCTGATGGAAATATATTTAAAAATAAAGACACACACACACAGCTCGGTCTCCAAAACAGGTCTTGAATCTGCATTTTGAACTTTAAAAGACACATGAAATGTACAGAGCCCGTCTGCTGACATTTGTGAGAAAAAGAATAATCAACACGTAAGACCGACTTGCTTATTGCGTGGGAAAGAGGTGATTGTTCATTCAAGTCGTTTCATCAACATCAACCTCCGGTGCTGGGAAATGAAGCCAAAGCAGAAGTGCTAAAAACTGCAGTTCCTCAAACGTCCACTTGAGGCTGGCTCCAGAAGTGAGTCAGTCTCCATAAGTCCAACTTCACAACAGAAATAAACATGTTTACAGCCTGGTACAAAAAACAGCTTTGGTCTCTGTAGCTAATTTCCCCGTTCATGACAACTGTACTGAGGGTGAATTTATATACAACTCACCTGTTCACATTATATTAAGGCTTAAAGTTATGCAGGATTAAGAGCGTGGACACTTTGATTGACAGGTAGGTGCCATTACAGATGGCCTGTTTGAGCAACAATGTCGTCGTCAACTAATATGCGTAATCGGTCATGTGCACATAATTGTAACGGGCGCTGTAGAAGAGAGGAACAACGTCAAAAACATGAGACAAAAAGTGAGTAAACTGCTACTGCTCTAAATATGTTATATATGCTACAAACTACAACAACTACAAATGAATATATTCTTGTTGACAGAAGAAAGTTCATTTGTAGTTCATATATACGTCCATTATAAGACATTCAGAGACTTTTAGGACAGCCAATAGCTGCTTTCTTTGGACTGGGTGGTTAATAACACTCTCTTCTCAGAACACACATTTATTCTTACTTTACACTTTAAACTTTAACTCGCATTTGAACTGCTTTAATCATTAAAACATGTTGGTTTAGCTTCTAAACCTTGCCTGAAGAATTGCTTAGTCATGGAGTAATGTTGAGAAATATTAGAGGATTAGCTGAGGTCTCCTCCCGTAGAATGAATTCAATTTTTAAATCTCTGGGCCTCATCTAAATTTTTAAACATTAAAAAGAAATCCAGCCTGCAGCAGGTCCCCCGCCTCAGAGTCTGAGCCTGGACCGGCTGCGACCCTCTGTTAATTACAGAGCTTATTTACAATCAATAAAGTATCCTTTAATGGGGCCAGCCATGGCAAAGGCCAGTGTTGCGGGGCATCCAATAGGATTTATCTCATGTTACCTCGTGGCCTTCAAATTAAAACTCATCTGAGAGGAAACCACACAGACGCAATCATAGAATTAGAGAGGACACGTATTCCCCACGGGAGCGCTCATACTGTGATTACCTATAACACACAAGTTGAAGAGCAGAGCGAGGTTTTTTAAAATCGAGAGGGAGGAAATGGTGCTTTAACAGGGGCGATGTGCCCAACGACGAAATTACATTTTCAGAGAGGTGAACGACGAGGGAGATCGAGAAGTAAAATCTAATTTCTCTTAAAATAAGAATCCGTCTTAAAGTGGGTAATTAGGAGTCACCCGTGAATGAAATCCAGCTCGATGATTGCTGCCGCTCAAGAGCGAAAATCCCTCAGCAGCCGTAGCATCAACAGTTTGAGGATGACAAATGGTCTTTGCCCCGAGGGACACGCGTTTCTTGGAGCAATTACAGTAAAAATCCGGCGGTCCGACTGGGAAAACATAAATGTCAGACTTTAATCGAATAAGAACGCATTGTTTCTGAATATTTATCAGTGTAACTGAAGCTGAGTCATCCACAAATCCATTGATTTCCTCCACTTGTTTCTATCCACCATCTTGCTTTCGGGGGTTGAGGTGATGAGAGTGGCAGATGGACCTGTTCATTAAGACCAAATCCCACCGCAGAGGCGCATCTCGATCTCTAAAACACAGCAGAGCCTCCGAGCCTCCTCCCTCGCTTTTTTTGCCGGCAGTAGACACCCTGCATCAGCATCAGACGGGGATAAATCACACGCCCATCTCCAGTTTGAGGATGGCCGGGGGAGCACAGTTCCATAAATCACACTGATATCAATAAGGGGAAGTGTCAGGCCCCGGCTCACAAGGTGAGAGCTGCATAGGGCGATGCAGAAACCACTTAAGGTAGCTGGTAACAAAGTTTCACTCCTGCCCTGCGGTAGATTATTTATTAATCTAGATTAATGCCCCTTTGAGCGCGTTGCTTTGCAGGGGGAAGGTGGTGATATCTGTATCCTGATGCACCGTAAAAGAGTACGATCAGTCACAGATGACACAGTTCGGGATCGCAAGATTGCTGCCGAAAAGCTCCTCAGGGTTTTATTAACAGTTCTACATGGAGTAGTGTCACACAACAAAAGTATGAAAGTTTAATTTTTCCTAATGAAACTGGAGCTTCTGATTCCAAAGAATTGTTTTAAAGTATTTCCACCTGCCACCTCTCCAAAGTTACAGAGTTCATCCTAAATTCTCTGAAAATCAACGTCCACCCAAAGTTGAAGTGCTTCAACCCCGCCCGTCACCTGACATTGCCTCTGCAGAAAATGGGACTTTTACTTATGAGACTCCTCTCTAACAACTCCTCCTCCTCCTGCTGCTTTGCAACTCTATATCGGTGAATGGCACTCAGATTGAATGTACCGTCATAAACTGAAAGCCAGTTACTCATTTTCTCTCCGTCGACACATGAGCTGTAATCTAGACCTAATGTCAGCACACCATCTGCGACCTCAAGCCTTTCAAAGTTCAATGCTAAACGTTGGCGCACGGTTTCATGTTCCCAAAGTGACACGTTCACGTCTCTTTGCTGTAAGCTCGAAGAACACTGACCTCACCCAACAAGTTGAGCTGGTACGTCCTTCTCGTTGACCCTCCTGCTTTGGCAAAGTTGGGCTTAATGCGTTTGTTCTCCAACAAACCGACCTGGCCCACATATAGACAAGTGAATTATTACGTGCTTTGGTTGTGTCATCTCCCTGTGGGGAAAGCAGAAGTCCTCCTACACAGGCCAACTGGCAACACACTTTCATTACCAAAATCTGTGCCCAGTTTACACCAGCTTAGACCTCTCTCGCCCTCTCGTTCAGATCTATTTAAAGGAAGCGACTGAAATAGTGTGTCAACCTTTATTAGAGTCAAAGAGGGCCAAATGAAGGAGGACATTATTCATTGCTTATATTCTCCCCTTGTTTGTTTTAGGGATGTCTGGGCAAGACCAAATAATGGGAAGAAATACTGCGAGCCATGTAGGCAGGTGTAGAAAATTCCCCTGGCTGTGGCCGAGGAGGGAAATAAATAAATCAAATGCGCAAAACCCATTTAGTCTCTCGTAGCTGCGTGACCATTTGCGGGCCTTTTTCTGTAATCGCTTCAATGGCAGGCGGTGAGGATGTCAGTGATTAATGAAAAACGACGGCAGCCGAGCTCTCATTTTAATATGCTGTGAATGAATGTGCTACTTCAAATGCTCCCGCTCGCTCTTGTCTGGTCACTGCTGTGGACAACAACACACAAGACTGTGTGGATGAGCAGAGAAGATACTAACTGTGATGTTTTGGTGAACACATACGGGAGCGTCCTTCAAAGTTTACCACGAATAAAGCTAGACGATGATGTGAAAGGTCAAACACGGTGTTAAAGAGAGAAGGATGTTTCAGTTCGATTTAATCCCAGTGACTGCTGCTTCCACTCCCTGCCTCCATCCTGCCTCTTCATTCACAGACCTCACTGCTACACCTGCTGGCCGTTTGGAAGTGCTGCTGCACCGTCTGCATTGACACACTGATCAGAGGTGCCCAGAGTTTTCCATATTAATGAAATGATAAATCTAAACCTAATCTAAATAATAGCCTTCCATCTTTTCGTGGCTAACATCTGACACGGGCATGCCCATCATCTAGTTTGTAGAATACACAGAAAATTTTGGTTTTGCATAAATCCTCCTCCTCGTCGGAGGTGGAGGATCCGATTTGTATGCCTCCAGCGCCTTGATCCTGCTCAAACAAATAGACCAGAGCTTCAGGAAGAAGAATGGCTCGATGTTTGACAGGCAGCTTAAAGGAGCAAACAGAGTCATGACATGTGGAGCGAAGGTCATTCTGCAGAAGGCCATTGGCGGCACGTAATCAGCGTCGGCACATTTGCATTGAGATGGAGGAATTTAAACACAGCCCGTGTCTCCGGGGCCGGGCAGGAGGAGAAATTAAATTCTTAGGATTAAATAGGCTCTCTCTCACTTCACTGGGATCTTTTTGTGTACTTCAGGTGGCATTTTGATAGATTACATTCACTGTAATTACACTAAAGGTAAATAAGTTACAGAGTAAATAAACGACAGCAACTCCATGTGAAAGGGGGTCTAAAATTGAACTACAATGCCCTTAAAGAAGTGTTAATTTGACACTGATTAACAGTTAAAGTCGACCTACAGGGCATAAGACAGGTGCAGGGGTGAAATTCTCACCGTAGATTTGATTTGTGGATTGTGACAGAAATAACTGGCCATGTTCATTAGTGGGAAGCCAGCAGGAGACTGTATCCTTGAAAAGAAGTGACTCCCGCAGAGTTGGTTAGGGAGGGAAAGCATAAAGCTCCCACACGTCACGTTACTTTACTCCCAGGCTGGATTACCAACAGGCAAAGCCGGCATTTGCCACATGGGTCGACAACTTCAGCGACTCCTAATGCCCAAACACCACCAGGAACAGATGCAACTTGTTATGTATAAGCAGCCATTCTCGTCAAAGTTTCAAACCACCGTGGTCCCAGCCGAAAGGGAAACAAATGAAAATTTCCTGGGTAACTTAAACATATATAATATCAACACAGATAAGGACCTTAAGATGGGTCCTGTTTTATAACCCAATCAAGAGGTCTTGTCTTAAAATTCCAGTTTAAAGTCCTTCATTATTCCTATATGGGGGTGTTAATCAAATTTCTGATTCTTTCAAATTGCGTAAAACAAATCTCTTCATTTAAAATCAAGGACACCTAACATTTATAAGTGTCATATATTCCTAATTGCCTCCAGTGTGATTCAGTGTTACCAAAGAAAAAAGTCAGAGGTGCGAATTTCTTTATGCGCTGGCTAAATTAAAGAATGAAATAGCTGTTATAACATCTCATAACATCCCCACACATTTTGTCCTGCCACAGCTGTCACACGAATCCAGTGCCAGCCTGAAGCTGGTTGCCTTCCCTCCACGCTGTCAGTGCCGTCTGCCTGACACAGCCCTTCAGACGATACCCAAATGCATTGATTTAGCCACTTCAAGGGAAGCACTAAACAACCAACGAGCACAAGCTCCCACTTGCTTTAATTTCACATCGATGTGTGTATCCAAGTCAAATTCATTTCCTTAAAATGCTTGACCACACACCACTTAGCCAGAGGCCTGTTGAGGGCTTGTAGAAACTTTGTATCTCTGAGCAGCAGACCCCGATAGAGTGCTGGACTTCCTTGCCTGGGGCTACTGTGTATCAAGTGCAGCTGAGTGGTTGATAGGCTTAGCATGGCTTCTAAGTGGAGTAAAAGCCACAGGGGTAACTCTTGGGTTGGTTCCCGTCATGAATTGGCAGAGTTACAAAAGTCTTAAATTAACTTAAACCGACTTAAAAGGGCACTAGAGCGAAGACACTGCAGCTGCATGGGATAATATCGAACCCTTTGTACAGACATTTGCAGCTGAAATACATCGACTCCGGCCTGCAAGTCAAATCCTCAAAGCTCAGACATGAATCGCCGCTTGTGGCCAAAAAAAAAGGAGAGTGTCATCGAAGTTTGTGAAGGTTCTCGGTCGTCCAGGTCATCTTTCTTCAAGAAGTTTAAATCTGGGGCAACTGGATACGCCTCAGAAAGACTCCTTAAGAGTGTGCAATGCAACTAGCCCACAACTGAATGCTTTAACTTGCTTGAGTTTAATTTCAGACAAAAAAATTGCGATATTATGGAAAGAACATGCAAACTCTACATCCGCAGGAAGGCCAGGAAACCAGCAAAAGTTGGGGTTAGGCAACTAAAACACTTGGTTGCGGTTTGAGAAAGATCGTCTTTATAAGCACGCTTTAGTTTCAGTTCTGCAATGGGATTCCTATGAATACCGGGCTGACTCACCTCTTTATCTAGGTATTAAATTCTCCATTGACTGCTGTGCAAGACGACAGGAACAAAAATAACTTGTCTCTGACTATCTGTCAGGTAAAGGTGAAGGAAACATGACGATGAGGGTCAAATTTCCTCTCAAAGGGGTAATGTGTTGATGCGTTCTATTTAAGACATCTACAGATAGTGCCGGTGACGTCAAGAAAACCCACAAGGAGTCCATGTACCCAGCATATCTCAAAGGTACGGGGCAGGGAGTCATCAGACATTCAGAAGGTGGGTATGGTTTCAAAACCACAGGACAAGAACAGAACAGATCAATAAGGTATAGCCATCCATCCAAACAGGCAGAAAGAAGCATTGGAGAAGCTTAGGTATGTCAAAAGGGGACCCATAATGACATTTACCGCAGACCAAATGAGTTTCTGCGCTTAACTTGGCCTGCCCTCTCATAAATAAGATGGGACAACTGGGCTCAATTGTCAAAAGTGATTGTTGACAACTGCCTTGGTTTTGTTTATGTCTGGGGAAATAAGTCGGGCCTCACCGAAGCAGAGGCACGACGACTTAGATAAGAGATGTTTCTCAATGAATTATGCATTGCTGCAGGCCTGTATTACCATGTACGCCACCATCATGTTCACATTCACTCCTGTGAAGAACTTCACTGTCCGGTGTGAATTAGCAGCACCTCTCTAATTTCCTTTCATGCACAGACAGTAGGCCTATGCCTTTAGGCTGCAAATAACAGAGAAAAAGAGGTGCTGACAGGTTCTAGGAATGTACTACAGTACCTTTTTTTTTTTACAGTCTCACTTGTGGGATACAAATCGGGCATGCCTCTCAAGCTTTATAAATGCGCCTCTCTTTTTTCATCCAGACTCACTATTAATCCCAGATCCAGCGATACAATGCAACAAAGAAAAGAACACATTAGTGTGCCTCACAAGGGCAATGATACCTTCAGGGTTGCTATTTGTGGCTATGAATCTGGATCTAAGAAGACGGTATAAAAGGATAGAAGGGGAGCGTGGGCGGGGAGAGAAAACATCTTAAATTACTTGCTCTTCCAGTTCAGCCCACCACCAGATTGCTGTCAGGCCGGACTGACGTTTGATTGAAAGCGTAGACGAGACCAACGGGAAAACGGAGACCCAATTAGCGTGTTAGCTGGCCGCTGACCTCTGATGGCAATTTGATGACCACCAATAAAAGTCTCTTCGATTCCAGCCACCACCGCGCCGTGTGTCAATCTCGTGGCTCGGGCACAGAGTGATCTGAGCTGCAGTTTACTCCCACACTCACGTAGTACCAAGAGCTTCAGCTTGGGAGGAAATTTGGAAAGAAAACACGTTGAGAGTCTTAGAACGACATTAAGTCTCTCATACAGATGTTGGCAATCATCCATGTTGTTTTTGCTTTAGCGGCAATGCGTTTTAGTGGCTTTTAATTGAAAGACACTTATCGTAAGTCATTTCATTAAACGACGTTGATTGTTTTCATGTCACATTGCAATTATTTGTCTTTTGCTATTATGAGTAATCCTGAGTGCTGGCTTGATGAGGCTGTGTTGAGAAAATTAATGAGCTATACACGAAAGAAAGGGCATCTTCATTCAGTCTAGACCCGATTAATTTCACTTAAACAAGGCGGTGTTTTCTTACCAGCTTCATCCTCTCCCTGGTGACAACGTCTGCAGTCACCAAGAGGTTTTGCGTGTGCGCTTACACACAAGATAAAGACATGTGAACCTGCCAATCAGATAGAAGATGATTAAGTGGCAAATGCAGGCTTGCCTTGTTCAGTAAAAGAACCCATCAGGCGAGGGCGAGGAGATATTATGTAGATGCAAGCATGCCGGATCACCTCAAGTCCTTCCCCCCCTTTTCGCTGAAGGTCACGAGCCGACGGATGAGTCTGCCTTCCATCAGGCCTCATGCCACGCGCATTAGCAGGCTGAGCCAGGCCTCGCCAACATCAGCAAAAGAAAAAGGCTTGGTGCTATTGCCCTCTTGAGATAGTGAGTGTAGACACATTTTATCTACAAATAGTGCAAAAAAAACAGTGAGACCGTAGGGAGAGATTGTGAGAGACAGGATGGAGTCCATCAATGACACCACTGAATCAAAATTACGGCTACACAAGCATGCATATTCAGTTTATTCAGGCCATGCAGGAGCCAGTGGAGTTTATACTGTAGGTCAGTTGCAGGTGATCTAAAATTACTCACCATCTGTTTTGGCTACGCTGATCAGCAGGAGCCTAAACCCATGATCATGAATAAATTTCACACCACAAGTACACGCTGACATTGAAAAATACAACTGATGTGTTATTCTTCAACATTTACATTCTTTAAAACCCGTCCGCTGAAGATCAGGACACAAGGTGACCGTGCAATCGCACCCGAATCAACTAAAGACGTGAAAAAAAGTTAAGCTGTCGGCTCATCGTTTGGATTTATTGCTGAACTTTATAGAGGCAGGCTCCCCAGGGGAGAACGCCTTCGTAATGGACCCCCGCCTGGCACTTAAATAATAATTGGCAGCGGCCACCACATGTAGCTCTGCTGTGTATGTGGGCGGTTTCCGGAGTCATGTGTGTCACGGAGGTGATGAGCTTTGGTCAAGTGAATATCACAGTCCATTTTATCATCATCGTGTTCAGGTGATCATACATTTTATTATTTATCTACTTGCTTGTTGTTTTTGTTAAAACTGTGACTGCTTAACTGTTATTAATATCAAATGGACACAAATTACCACTTCAAGCAAAAATGCATGATTCTCTGTGTTTAAGATTTGCTGCTTTTTTTTTTTATCTTAAAAAGGGCAAGAGGTTCAAATTTAAAGTGCTCTGTTTACAGAATGTGGCAAACATCGAATATAATATGCATAACTATGTTTTCATTAGTGTGTAATCACCTGAAAATAACAATAATTATGTTTTTGTTACTTTAGAATGAGACTTAATATCTAAAAGACGATGCACCATGTAATGACTGGCTATAGATCAGGGCCTTTCCCATACTTCACAGCAACAAACAAGAGGGTGAGGCGAGGTGGCTGCAATTGCACACACTCATCCTTTTAAATATCATTGAGTCTTGGACAAAACAAGCTGAATGAGACAACTCTAATGAGTGATGTCACCCGTAGAGGCTTCATCCGAAGCCGAAGATATGTGCCACTATTAATTCTTCATAACTTTAAGCCTTAATATAATCTGAACAGGTGAGTTGTATATAAATTCACCCTCAGTACAGTTGTCATGAACGGGGAAATTAGCTACAGAGACCAAAACTGTTTTTGTACCAGGCTGTAAACATGTTTATTTCTGCTGTGAAGTTGGACATTGAACATGGGGACTTATGGGACTGACTCACTTCTGGAGCCGCCTCAGGTGGCTACTCAAGGAACAGTTTTTAGCACTTCCGCATTGGCTTCACTTCACAGCCACAGACGTTGCCACTTGGTCACCTCAAGTTCATAATGGGAAATCGTAATTGGCATTTTTCCAGCATTTTGCAAAGTAATAATTGGAAGATGAATTAATAACGACATTTGAGCTGCACTCTCTGGTACTTTTTTGTGCATCTGGTACTTTGGTACATTCACCATAGAGGCATCAAGCTACTGCACGTTGTAGTTGAATCTTTATATTCACCTAGCTTGTTGTCCATGTTTGTGTTGCTGCATGTATGCCTATGTTCCCTGTATGTGGCCAATAAAAAGTGCTTCTGATGCTGATAATCATTAGCTGTAGCTCTAAACCAGGGACCACCCACTAATTCACTGTGGCTTTACAAAACAATTTGCTCTTCCTACAAAGCACGCTTGCTGGCAACTCTTTTTGTGTTTTAATGTATTAGATTTTAGGCAGGGGGGAAGGGGGAGGCAGCTGTTAGCCGGGCCCAGCTGTCAATGCAGCCTGGCGTAGATGAGAGGGGAGGAGTTGATTTTGAACAAACCTGTGCATGCACGGTCCCAAAGGAACATCACTTTAAAGAATTCCCTCAAAGCCCAGATGATAGCCGGATGTGTCTGTTTACCTCTGCGTCTGCGGCGGCATTTGAAATCCCATGCACACATTAATTATGCTAAATACTGACGGAGATGAGGAAACCGTGACTGAATTGGCAGATTGAGGCCCGACATGAAATGTCTTAATAATTTCCAATCTACTGTTGATGGTTTTAAAACATCTTATTGAGGTTCCATTTACACCCACAAGCTGTTGCGGTTTGGTTGCATTACATCCAGACAGAAACTTTTCACAGCATAAATAAATTGAGGTGAGGTTAGCCCAGGGACTGAAGAGATGATGATTTACAGGCTAAAACTGAAGACCTGAACTTAATATGTCAGAGTTTTTGGTGGGAGTAAGTAAAAGTGGTGGGAGAAAGAAAAAGTCCTAAATTTGACAGAATGGAAATTAATTCACAACTATTTTTTTGCTGGGTCGTATCTTCTACCCCCACAGTCATTATGCATGGAGTGAAACTTGAGAAAAAATGTTGAAGGAAATTGTGGTGCGGCTCAGTCTAGACAACAATGCAGATTAGGCTTTTCATGCTGTTCACGCCGTGTCATTTCTCAAACCATACATTAGCACAGACTGATTTCTGCTGCCCTTCATTTCCTGTGTTGGAGCCTGGCTAGTACACTGCGGACTTTGCAAACCATTACGGAGACCACTGGAAGCCATTATGCCTAATGACATGGCTTTAAGATGGACAATTAAAGCCTGTTGTTAAATTAAAGGATTTAAAGTTGTGCTAGGATGGATTTATCGGAAAAATTACATTTGAAAACATTATTATGATCTATTCGTCATGTGAAAAATGGCTCTCGCAGACAACTTTTTCAACCAATATTCACTCCTGAAAAAGCCGATGCAGCTGCCTCCCGATCTCAAACCACCGAGTCCAGAGTTAACCAACGTGTCCAGCTTCAAAACCACCAACCAGAAATGTTTTAACGAGCTGCATGACAATTAGACTAGCTTGTAACTAGTAGCCTACAAGTCAGATGAGCCTCAGCAGTGAACTTCTTTTCACCTGCTTGCAAGGTACGTCACAAAGAGGTTGTGGTTTACCTGGAAGTCCATGCTGGACTGCCTTGAAAAGAATAAAATCCCTCACTGGCTTCCCATCCAATTCCCCAAAGTGTTCACTGGAATGCATGACTAAGCCAGAGGTAGCTCTACCAGGAATTGAGGCCAGGTCTCTCCGTGTTTGAGAGTATGTGTCACGCGTTTACCCGGCTAAGCTCCGTCTGAGTGTTTTACATTAGACGAGACAAGAGATACTTGCACATTCCTCAGTGTTTATCCATCCGTCTTTGAAACAAGTGGGCCACTTAGTCATCCAAATCTGTGGCTTCTGTGTTATGTTTGAGACAATGTAACATCGTGCATCCTACCTGCATTATGTTCCTTCTACATTCCAGCTTCTTGTAAAAATAAACTCTTGTTTGATCTGCTCCAAATCTTTGGCAGATCTGTGATTACAAGTCCTAACACAGCCCCAGAGGAGAAACTAGCCTACCAAACCACCAAAACAAAGATGACTGTGAATTGGTTTTCGTCACAACTGGCTGTCAGCGTTGGCGTTTGTGGGTTTTGTCGTGTCGGATTTGACACAGCTCCCCCTTGTTCGGTAGCTGAAGGCTGTAGCTAACCCACCCACACACACACACACATCACACTGGGGAGCAACCATCTTCTTCAGATCCCCCACTTCAACGACTTGACAACACTGATCACACTCATCATTGTCCCCCCGAGCTCTGAGCCAGAGATTTACAGTATCTGGTTGGTCAAAGCATGACGAATACCATAGAAAGAAAGGCGATAAATGTGGTCGCGGGGACCCCCGAGCCATGTAGAAATGAGTAACTACTGTGAAAAATACACTGCAAACCACCAAAAAGTTTCCACACATTTGATGACATGCACAGAATCATCCGGTACTTTATGTGCCCGGAGATACTGTCATGTTTCATCACCAACACCAGAGCAATGCCCCGTCAATCACAAAGTGACAGATCAAGGCTGCAAGGCCAAAAAGGGACAAGTCGGCCTTTCTCTGGCTTTCTGGGGGAATTACTGGATTTGTGCATCTTTGAATAGATGTTGAAGATTGTATACGTGAAGCTCGATGAAAAGACGTGATGAGAAGTGTTTCAGGCGTGTAAACCCCAATTAACAGCTCAGACAAGACATTCCTTCCTCACCCTCTAAAATGTGAGTAATGCGGACCCTTTGCGGCAGTTTATGGTATGATTATAATTTATGCCACCTCCTGAGCGGCGCTCGCAGACTGTCTCTTTTGTGCAGCCCCGACTTCACGCCGGTGGAATCTCAGAGGAAGAAAAGAGCCAGTGTCATGCGGTCAGAAGGCATTTCAGTCAGACAAAAATTTGTGTCAGCACTTTCTGCCAGGGAGCGAGAGGCCGGCGTTCAGAGCTGTTAGCCTCTTTCTCAGAGGAGAGCCAGAGTTTAATGGGACCGCTCTTCCACTCCATTTGCCGGCCCGCGTCTTACAGGCCGCGGTTGCACACATGTGAGCCAGTAACTGTCGCCCTGCATACCTCTCTACAGCCCGCAAGCTGCACACTCCTTCTAACAGCTGACACAAGTTGTTCGTTCTTCAGACGAACGGATGACGCGGCGTTAAACTGCGGTAATGAGACTGCAGGGGTCACCGGCTGATGCCTTTGTGAACTTATTTACTGGCCAATCATCTCACGAACCTCCTGGTGCTGCCAACTTCATATCCATTCTGATTATGGCCGAACCAGAAGGCCTTAAACTTCTTATGAAATGACTTTGGATCCATTTCAGAGCCAAACAACAATTTCATGGCTGGCCGGTCACAGAGTAATTACATATGGCCCCAAGACGACACATCGATCAGTGCTTGGGACACTTCTTCAAAATAAGACTTTTTTTCCTGACAGACAGCTTCTTCTGAGGAGTTGACAGCACCTCAGCGATACGTAATGTAAAAAAATTCACAATGAAAATAGAAGCAGGATAACTCTATTTCCTGATGAGAGGAGAGGTTCTCAGGATAAACATCTGAGTTATTCTGCAGTGCCAACTTTCCTCTTTCAAAAAAAAAGACGCGTCACATTGAGGTATGTGTGAAAGGTCAGTCAGTCAGCACTTTACAAACTCTCGAAATGACCACAAGCCACCAAACTAATCGAGAGGGAAGCAGAAAAAACTTAAAGTGGCGTGACTTCCAGTCTGTTGGCGGCCCTGACATCTCTCTGCTCCGCTGATGACTGTCAGCAAAACCACTTCTTAAAACCAGACGGTGGTATCACCTCCTCCACCGGCCTGTCCACTGTGATTGACTCACCGGGGCTGACCCAGCAGGAGGAGACGCTCTATGGTGCGTCGGAAGCAGAAGGAACACTTTCATTTTGTCTGACTGTGCGGAAAAACTGTTTATCCGTCACAGACGACAAAGAAACGTATTAAAAAGGTGAATCTTAGAGGTCAAATATGAGACAAAAGAAAGAAAAGATAAACATTACTGGAGTTTGGTGACCACCCTACAAACAATCGAGATCAGGCATGCAGCAACTTGAGCAAAACTTTCAGGATTTTATACCAAAATTGGAAATTTATCTGCAACAAACATCTTCCTAAAAATGAGAGACAAAATGTCAAAATGAAAGTGATTTTGAACTTATTTTAAAGGGTTGAACAATCATTTTTTAAACAGCGGGCATCCGAATTATAAAAGGTAGATAAACTATTGGATGATTGCCATTGGTTAAAAAGAGAAAACAACAATAATCATCGTCAAACGTGCAAGTTTACGCACGCATCCATCACGATAACCACGCAAACGTGCTCACGAGTCTGCGTCAGAATGCTTTCACTTCATCTCCTAAACAATGCGTATTCTTGTCCTTTGTCTACGTGTAAACAATGCATCTATTGTTGTGTGAACGTTACACCACTCCGTGACCTTGGTGTGATGTTGCAATAGGTATATAACAAAAAAAAAAGGTCCCGGCTATACGTGCTAGTTCAAGTGCCGTGAAACTTGATAGATGACTCACCATGAGTAGACAGGCAGGCAGGTCTCCAAATCCGGCTTTGAGGGCAGCGAGGCGCTACATTTCGTTAGGCTGATCCACGGTCCAGATCTCTCTCCAGAGGGGACACCCAACAGTTCTCTATACAAATACAAAAAAAAAAGTGTAACTCAAGGTGAGCAACAGACTGAAAGAGCCTTGTATTGACACTCTGTAAGTCTATACAGTGGACTGGCCGGCTCGTGCACTTGTTTGGAAGATCACTTTCCAACAGGGGAACACAAACAGCGGCTCGTGATGCAAACAGCGCCGTTTGGGGTGTCCACAATGGCTGGTTTGTCAAAGAGGGAGACTGGGACAGTAGACAGTTGTTACCCTCTTGAAGGGGGTGGATCTGACATAAAGTGGCGCTTTCAGAGATCCAGAGAGTCCATAAGCACTCTGACCAAATGTGTCATTATGTCATTAGGTGGCGGGTTATGGACGGGGGAGCCAGGGACAGAGAGAGGACTGACATTTTTGTGTGGGAGACGTTAGCAGTCATGTGATAAGACACTAAAATGAGGTGGGCAGAAGAAGAGGGAGCGACCTGAAACTGAAAATATCACGCCTGGTTGTTTATTTAGACATTTGAGCATCTAATTTACCCGATAACAAAACATGCAGTGTTTAAATCTTTATCTCTGATATTCTTTTAACAAATAAAGCCCCAAACAATCTTTACAAAGATTAATTAGTCAACGCCGCATTGGCCCACAGAAGCATATGTTCAGGTTATCAGGCAATTACATAAACACAATTGGCAGTTTAGTTGCTCTATAGAGAATTAATTAGCCCACATTTTTGGAAAAAGAACGTTGCTTGATGATAAAATTAAGTTTTTTTTTAGTATTTATTAAACATTTAATACAATTCCTACAGTGTCAACACCAAATACAGAGTCCAACCCTCAAACCATCCTCTGTGATATCCTCCAGCGTCACGGCAGCCAATTTCATTGTATTCATGAAGGACGACTAAGACGTAAAAAAAAATAAAAAAAGCAGCACAATGTCATTTCTGCACAAAAGAAGTCTTCAGACAAAACTGCAACACAATCATCAAGTTTTCCTCAGGAGTGTCACACTGTTTTTTTTCATTTTCTAATTATAGTTTGCACAATGCTCTCTGTAGGGAACACTTTATAAGACTTAATCTGAATTTCACACTGAGTTGCCAACATGTTAATTAAGCCGAGCCAACCAATGGGAGTCTAAATAAGTTAAGCAATAATAATGAGAAAGTCATATCTCCATAACTCTCAGTTTGATTATGTTATGTATTGATTATATATTGACATGTTTTTGTTGTGTGGAGAGGGAATTTAGTTTTTATTCATTCATTCATACATGAACATAAAAGTAAATATGACAAACATAATCATCGACAGACAGCAATATTTACAAAGGCCTGTAATAAATGAACAACCAAAATGAACATTCACAGACCTTCAAAGTGCCCCAGAGGTCCTAAGTATAAAAATTACAGTCCCATAAATAATATTAATGTGTTCATATGATACAGCTGACATCAATACCATCCATTTTTTAACATCTGGAGCGACTCTGGAGCCGAATGACGCCTGGGTGTTCAAATAAGTTGGACATTTTTAACATGGGGACTTATGGAGACTGACTCACTTCAGCAGTCAGCTTTAAGTGGACGCTAGAGGTATGACACTTTTTTAGCACTTCTGCATTGGCTTCACATCCCAGCACTGGAGGTTGCTGCTTGGTTCCAATACCTTCTCTTAAAAGGTTTACCAGTTTACATCCCCATCCAAACATGTATGTAATTAAGAAGGAGTAAAACAACTTACACTAAAGCACAAACGCGTCTAAAAAGGTCATCATGTGTGACGAACCCGCTGCTGGAGAACATAGCTAATGGTTTAGGGTTGAAGAAATATGGCTGCAGACAGACGCAGGGTCGACACCCCTTGTCACTTAAAGCTAGAAGGGTCACAAAGGCCGGGCAGCTGTCCCGTCTACACCACCACCCCCCTTTTAGCTGATGATGATTAGAAGGGAAGCAAGGACAAAACACCTCCCTGTGCTGTTTGTCTGGTTTACAACGATATGGACAAAAAAAAAGGGCATCTAATTAGAAAAAAAAACATCCATTCAAATCTCAGTCCCATAGAAAGCCAATTCAATTCTTCATCATGTGGCAGAATGCTTAATTCTGCCTTGTCCACTGGGTTTTCTGTATTAACGGAAAAGCCCAGTAAAACGATCAGAACAAACACTGATAAATGTGGCGTTTAAGCTTTCCCTCTCATCTCCTTCTCAGGGGCCATGAGTGTTTAAGCTTTCATGTAATACAAATGCCTCTGTGTAAAGTCCGGCAGTTCATGTTTGTCTTCTTACATTGGCCAAAGTGCTACTGCTTCACATCATGAAGAAAGCACTGCTGTGTCTCAGACTCTGTCTATCAGTTTGAGGAATAGGTACTCAGACAAATTGCTCTGTTTAGACCAGACTCCACGCTCAGAACACGGCGTCTGAGACATCCCCTGACCATATTCTCTCTTTGCCAAAGGTCTGGCAAATAAAACACAGGTCGCTGTGGACCAATTACTTACATGAAAAAAGAAAGAAAGCTCACCAACTGTTGTTATCACCAATTCATTTAGGTTACACCGGCTGAGACAGGATATCAAGAAAACAAGCGGAGATACATTTGTGGCTAATAAGATGACTCCTTTAATTGTCTATTGAGAGTAAAAATCAATGCTGTCTTTATTCCATGTGTCAGTCTGAGGTCATACAAAACACCGTCAAAGGCAATGAGTTTTAGAAATAAACAAGCTTTAGAAATCTCCCTCAATAAGATGCTTTTCTGTGATGTTTAACTTAGATCAAGAACCAACCAGAAGATGGATGGAAAATCCCCCTTGGCACAGTCACCAAGCTGTGAGAGAGGTCAGTGTTGCCTCATTTAGTTGCCCTCTGTACTCCTGACCTCTTCTCAGATGTATTCCTAAAATATTCATAGCTAAATTACTTGACATCAAGATCGAACATTTGGCTGTACAAAGTCAATCCATCCATCTTCTTCCACCTATCCATGGTTGAGTCGTGGTGCCAGCAGGTTTAGCTGGACGTTCCAGGTCTTCCTGGGGGGATCTTAAGTCATTTTTAGATGAGCTATGTAATCCCTCCAGAAAGTTCTGGGCCTCCTCCCAGTTGGACCTGTCAAGAACGCCTCCAAAGGAAGGCGTCCAGAAACGAACAACCTCAGCTGGCTCCTTTCAACATACTCCGAGCTCCCTCCGGATGTCGAAGCTCCTCACCCCATCTCCAAGGCTGAGCCTAGCCACTCTACGGAGAAAGCTCATTTCGGCCACTTGTATTCGCCATCTTGTCCTTTCAGTCACTACCCAAAGCTCATGACCAAAGATGGACTGGAAAATCGAGAGTTTTGCCTTCCCCACAACAGTCCAGTCCAGCACAACATCCGTAATACTGCTGACACTGCACTGTAAAACTGTAAAATATCATTCAAGCTCCTCCAAAAATGGTCGTCTCAAATCTTCTCCAATGTGTTCACATGAACGTAGCACAAAATGAACAGCGATGGCATGTCAAGTTGAAGACTTGCATCGACAAATCCCACAACATCGCTTCCGCCACTTCTCATTCATCACGTTTTCCATGTTCATTAGCAAACAGTGTGTAAACAAACAACCTACAATGTCCTCCAACAACTTATGTGATGATTTGAAGGCAAGGCATGAGTAAAGATCCCAAAAAAAAAATCCCACTACAGAACTTCCAGGTGAATTTGTCAACTTCCACCCCTCCGTTTTATTCATAGCGCTGATCCGTCCTTTACCTGCAAACCCAAAATGTTTTGAGAGATGATTCGCTTGCACCGCACCGCATTGAGTAGTTTTTTCGCTGTTAATTTGCAGGCGGTGTACAGTGAACTGTGTCACCTGTTCACACTGGAAACAAATGAGGTGACGCGTCAAGCCGATTAGTCGACTACCTTCACAGATCCACTCATCAGCAGACACGAGGCTTTTCCCCTTGAATTGAATGTGTAAGTACTGCTGGGCTGCTTCTCGCATTACTCTTCAAAGACCAAAATGGAATTTCTAATGTGACAGTCTGGCCTAAACCAGCAAAACACTCTTTTTTCTTTTCACCTGCTTCAGCATCCTTTAAGCACAGATGCCCTTTCATCCTTGCCCTAAAATGAGAAATGCTGCTTCTTGTGCCGAGACCTTGGCTCATTATAACATGTCGCTAATGTTGCCGACAGACCGGTGAACCGACAGAAAGAGTCTGAAAAGCACTCTGTACCGACCAAACACAAAGGTTTTGGTCTGCCAAGGCTAAAGGAAATCTGTTGAACGACACAACCGCCTCCAACACCTACTCATAAAGAATCCATCCTCACCATTTGTATCCTAAGAAATGAAAATAACACATCTGAGCGGCAGACTGGCAGGTGTCTGCGCTTTAAGTGGCAGGTACAGGTTTGAATGACAGGGTGTCAATCCATTATCCGAGCTCACAGAATTAACACGGATTGACTTTAAACAATACTAACCTTCACAATCTTGTGCCATCTGCCGTCTGCACTCGACAAAGCATGAAGAGTCTGCCAGAGCTATTTCGAGCACTGGCTTGATCTTCTTCAGCACTGATCAAGATGAATGAAACATTTAGGCAAATACAGTCGGGAAAAGCTGTCCTGGCAGAGAGGCTGGAGCCTTCAAAGCGTGGAGAATGGGATATGGTTCAGGAGCTGGTTTAAAGCATTGCCTAAGATTAGCCCCCTTTCTTAAAAAAATCCATCTCATTACAGCAGTTACATCTAATAAAAGAGCGGGACATGATGGGAATATTAGCCAGTCCACATGCCTCAAGTGAAATATGTTTCTGCCTTTCTCTTTATGTTTAGATTCCAGACATACAGCTGGAGGAGTCATAAAAACTGACCATATTAATAAAAGAGTTCATTTTTCTGGTGGGTGTAAGACCAGACGTACTCAGTATGTATAAACGTGCGAGTTTGTGTAACAGTTTCACTAACCGTGTCGTCAGCTCTGTGACTCTAAGTTAAAAATGTATGCTTCAGGGCCTCCTATGTCTTGTTGGCTAAATGAAGAGGGAACCTAATATAGTTTCTTTAAAACTGGCATTAACACTCCGTGGGGTTTTCAGCTGGATATCAATTAGAGGCTCATTAGGCATTTAGAGATGCCAGTCCCTCTGGCTTCCTGTCGCCCACTGTGAAACTGGCTGACCCTGAACTTGAGGAAAGACTGTGCTGACGTTCAAGCAAGCAACTGTATCAGACATGCTTCCTTCCTCTTTGTATTTTCGATAACACACGGTTCAAAAGCATTTTTAAAAAGCACGTAGCCTTGGGATCATCAAAAGAAGTGAGTCTTTACCTCATATATTAGAGCAAGGCTCAGCACATAAGCAGATAGATAGACAAAATTAAAAACAGATTCAACCGGCATGATGAATTGATGTTGACATACCGTATATTTAATCTGCATAAAAACAGCATACAACTCACGCAGCTGTCCTTCAGCTAATCTAGTACCCACTTGAAGAGTTTGGGTTCAAAGGGAGGCCGAGCTATATTTATATTTTGCAAGTGGCAACCTCCATGGCTATGAAGTGAAGCCAATGCGCAAGTGTCAAAGACTGTAATTCCTCAAGCGACCACTTGAGGCTGGCTCCAGAAGTGAGTCAGTCTCCATAAGTCCCCATGTTCAAATGTCCACAGCAGAAATAATCATGTTTACAGCCTGCTACAAAAAACTGTTTCTAATTCCCCGTTCATGACAACTGTACTGAGGGTTAATCTATATACAACTCACCTGTTCAGATTATATTAAGGCTTAAAGTTACGCAGAATTAAGAGTGTGGACGCTCTGATTGACAGGTGGGTGCCGTTACAGATGGTTTGTTCAAGCAACCATGTCTTTACTATTTTTTAAAGAGGAGGCTGAAGACTTTCAAGATGACGGCACCCAGAGCCACAGATTTTGAGCTTCAGAATGGCTCTTTAGAAACTTGTGGGTAACGCCACGCATACGCCGCCCATTCTTTATACTGTCTGTGGTATTTGCTGCGGAAACTTCAGATAAAGCTCAGTCAATCAAGAGGGCGGTGTCAAAACATGCTAAGAAAAGTAGCATGTTTATAGCATCAGGCTCCAGAGACATTGATTAACGGTGCATCGGTTTTGGAGTTATTGAGAGCTGCATTGCTGAAAACCAGAGATAGAAGGACTGAGCAGTGAACAGTAGGTGTGTAAATAACAGGCCTACACTTCTAACCCGTGCGTTGGAATATATGTAGTTCAGTTTAAAGTTGGCTTTTGCAAATTGTAACTAACATCAGATCATTTTTATCCAACATAAGCTGCCATGTTTACACAAGAGGCTCCAACAGTTGTCTGAATTACCATCTTAGTTAGTTCTTTCACTCTTGAAGAAACACAATGAGCTCCGCTTAGTGCTGCATGTTTGCATGTTTTCTCATCTAGCCACGTGCAGCTCCTCATTATTCTTGCCCCTTGGTGTGTAGTTTAGGGCAGAGGTGGTATGGAGTATTTTTAGACAGACTCAGAGAGGACTCCATGTTCTGAATGCAAACACAATTGACTCTCATGCCTGAACAAGGACATATTGTGGTGACTGGCCCTAGTGCTGTGTATAGACTTGAAACAAGGCCACTTTGTATGTGGAAAGAAAACTGGAAATCTTCAGAAAGGTTTTGCATTTTTGTTCATACAGAACATAAACACAATTTTTTACAATCCTGTGTTGTACAAAGTGCATTATACATTATACTGAGTGCACTACAGTACTGTAGTTCCCACAGTAAAGCTAGAGCTGAAACTTTTCATTTGCAAACCCGTGCAGCTGCGAGTGTTGTGGTCAGTAATCTGACATTTGGATGAACTCAGAAAACTGAGTACATCTTTTTGATCTGGATGCACTTTCTTTTTTGAAATTTACAAGTGTGTGGCTGGGGAAAAAAAAAGAAAAAAAAACATCTTGGCCTTGAGTAAAATACAATAGTCAGGCTAAAACAAGTCTTAAAAATAGCCTGCATACTATGCCACGTAGCATTACAGGGCTCCACACTGACAGTACACAGAGCGAGGGCCATTTCACTTAGATTTGATTCATTTGACCAAAATGTTCAGGCACTGGATTCAACATGTTCAGTAAGGCGCAGTCAATGTGTAACTGTGTTATCCCCCAATAAAATAAGTACATGCCTGAGAAGTATGCTTTTTGTGGGCTTTGCAACCCACAAATATTGAGCTACTTGTTTGGTTTATAGAAGCTTAAGCAGCTAAAATAGTTTAATCTACTTAACAGTGACTGCACAACAAAAAGACCACCAATGCCTAATTTTCTTCTCATTATTTTCCCGCTGCATACCACTGTATTTAATCTTCTTTTCCTTGAACCACAGGAACACACAAGTTAAATTAGAATGACTGCAACTAACTTTTTCTTACAAGCAATCTCACTGATTCATCCCAGCAACACTTTAAGGTAAGTATTTATTGGCAGGAATTGAGTATAATGTTCATTAGTATGTTTTCATTAGTGTATAATAACATGAAAATAAGAATTGTTGTGTATTTGTTGTCCATATATGAGACCTTTGTCTGCAGTGAGAGCAGGTCCTCTTCCATGGAGTCAGAACAGACAAACCAAACTCTGATCTAGATATGGCATTTGATTTTTTATGTGTATTTTACAACCAGTGTTTTTCCTGGAAGGAGTGGGTGAGGCACGGGAGAGTATTCATTTGGTTGCAGTCCGCAAATTCACCGACACACTGGACCATTAAAAAAAGGGATTCAGTTTCAGTTTCGCTTGTAGTTAATCCACTTCAGACAAGAGGTGGTTCTTCAGAGCGAGGAGAAAAAGTGATATCAAAAGCCTTTATTTAGTCAGACATATTGATTTAAAAATCCAACCGTTCTTGACCTTTATCAGGGCAAAAGTCAGCGCCGGAAATCCTCTAATTTGAAAAGCCCGGTTCTACAGATGGTTGGCATTTTTTTATTTGATAAACTGCCTGAAACAATTAATTGATTTTTAAAATTGCCATCAATTGATTTTCTGTCAGTGATAATCAATGACTCCCCACTTCGAGACTGGCATTACTGAAGAAGAAGAAGAAAAAAAAAACAACCAAAGTGAGCTGGACACAGTGTTTCGACTGGAGACAACAGATTTTCCTCTGTTCATAAAGATCATATTAGCACAGAGATGTGGAACCGAGCAGACTCTTTGATGGTGTTAAATGATCAAGGGAAGGATTTGATATCACAAACATAATGATGGAACACCCGACTGACACCCGATAAGAAACTAATGTCATTATCTCAAAGAATGTGAGAACAAAACTGTGAATAATTCAAACAGCGGTGGTAAACAACCAGATTTAGCTCGCTCTGCCTGACCACAGTGTGAACTCGCGTCTTGCTGCACTGTAAAAAAAAACAGCCAAATTATGACAGTAATGACGTAAAATATGCCATGAAATAAAAAAATAAATAAAGCAGTATTTTATATTAGACACTGTTAATTGTACAGTAAAACATCGTAATATTTAATGGAATATTTTACGTTGTTTTACAGTCATGGTTTGACAATTTTTCGCTGTAAAATCTACAGAAATTTTTTAAATATGGAATAAAACACCAACCTTATACGCGATATCAACAGTACTTATATCTATTTACCGTAATATTAGAAAAAGTTTAACCACATTTATTACGGTAAGCAATCAGCTGCCAGTTTTTTTACCTTAAAAACAACAGTTTTATTTTTACAGTGTGGCTATTAGCTCACTCCACGGAGAGATGCAATCGGACTTTTTGAGATTAAAACGTTCATTCTTCACTTAGTTGACAAAACAGTGAACTTAATAGGAAAGGAATGGCAGCTGTTGGAAGTATTTTCCTTAAACCGATAAAAGATTATGATTTACAGCCGTGTATTTATCCTCGACACAAAGGGCATCATTGAAAAACTGGGTTGGTCCAGACTCAAAACAATGTTACTTTTCATAAAAATCCTTTTCTCCTACACTCCTACACTCGCCGTCACACCCTGTTTTAGCACACAAAGCCAATGGAAGCAGCTGTTATTGACAACAACGTCTCTCCTATGTTCTACAGACACAGAAATGCCTGAGCAAATTATAATCAAATTAACCCATTAATGGCACTTCACATCACAGAGCAGGGGCCCATCTCCCACTGCTAACCCAACAGTGGAGCTATTTAGATATGACAGAGCACTAGTGTTTCATTGACCAACTTCACGCCAGCCTACGGATCGCGTTACAAAGCCTTGGCAGCAGCAGTGTCGATGTATAAGCATTAAGTAGGTGACATGGTGGTAACCCTATCTGTCTTGGAGAAAGCCATTATAGCATGCACAGCTTTCATGACAAACTGCAAAGTCCCTGTTATTCCGCTAACAGCGACAGCAGAGAGTAAGTGAGGCGATGTGAGGATGTGCACAGAAAGAGACACTACCTGGTGGGTGTAGAACTACTTCCACCATCAAGCCGGGGTGACAGAGGTCACTGGTTGCTCTAAACAACATTGCAAATTGAAGGTTGTCGGTATCATGGCTGTTGTCGCAAGCTTTCAAGCCTGATGAATACTCTGCCATTCATCTGCCTTCAGCAGCTGGGGTTGGCTCAAGCAGCTGTCTAATAGGCTAACAGGGATCTTTGGTTCCCCTGGAGGAAAGTTTGAGTGGCAGACTGATTGGATACAGCCGCATATCCAATCTATGTTATCTAACAGCCCAGCCATCTTGGCAGAATCAGGTAATGTCATGTAATTTAGGAGGTAGCACACATAAAAAAGAATGCATGTAACACTTCCCACTTGTCCAGAGAGGAGTGATTAACTTGATTTCATTAAAGCTGCAATGCAGCAACAAGCTCAGAGACTCCAGTCACAGCAGTAACTGCCGGTATGAAATATATCAGCGCAAACTACGTGGGAAATGGGAAGAAATGACTTCGCACACATCCCCCCGAGCTCAGCAAGAACTCTGGCTCTCTGGTCTCGAGCCACGTTTGCACAAATCACATCAATTTTGAACATGTCGTTACATGTCAGCATCTTTTCAGGCCTTATTAGCTTTTTAAGGATAATTTCCTGCATCCACGCAAACGTGCCAAGAAGAAGAAAACACTTGCGGAGGAGGGTTCACAGGCAACTTCAGTCAGCAGCTGCACTCCGTTCGCACCAAGTGGCTTTCCAAAGCGTTGTTTATTGTTCACAGTGCAGGCGCAGTGTGTCAGCAAGTCAGTCATGATTATGATTATTAAAATACAGAATTAGTTGAAGTAGTAGTAGCCTTTGTAATTTGGATTCCACGGGTTGATGTTGTGCAGACTGAGGTCATTTATTGGTTCTATTAGTGGCTAAATTAGCATGTAATTCATTACAAAGCAGAGGTTTTTGCATGATTTTAACAGAAAAGCATGGATAAAAATGAAACGCAGTGAAGGAAATAGAAGAAGAAGGTATAAATATTAGACTTTAGGACATATCGTAGTGTCACTACTAAAATGATCTGTTAAACAACAACACATGGCAACTGAACACATGCTTCTGGCTGTAGTATTCAGTGGCATTTAGCAGTGTAGTTGTTGACTGCAACCCCTCGCCTCACTCTCTCCTTACGAGCATGAAAGATAAACTACGGTACACTGTTGAAGAGGATCCGTGGCATGTGTAGATATGAAATATTCATTCTAAGGTAAGAAATATTCTTATTTTCAGGTGATTATACATAAATTCAAACATACGTATGATTATTTTATACCACTCCTGACAGATTATGTAAAAATAGCCCCCTAAATCTGGCACACTGGACCTTTGAGTTATAATATATTGATGCTGCGCTCCTGTTTAGTTATGAAACTGTATCTAGGCCTATATATATATATATATATATATATAATAGCCTCCCTTGTATGTAGCAGACGAAAACACTAAAGCACTTTGATCCTGCGCTGTATTTTTTTCGTTGAGCTGCTGGATTCTTTGAAAGGTGTATATCCAGCTCCTTTGAAGAGAAACAGGCAACAACATGTACAAGAAATACAACAGCCTCCCCAGCAACTTTCTTTGGATCTATTTTGGTCGAGGTTTGAAACCATAGATCCCATACAAACAGCACATATTGAAAATACTAACACATTGTTGTTGCATCTGAAAGCGCCAGCGATAACAAAGCCACATGTAGCTATATAAAGTGGTATTTGTGACAGACGATACCCTGAATAGTGTCGAGACCGAGCTGCAGCAGCAGAGGGATGATAACTAGCGCAAACATCTTCATCTGTAGTCAAAGGCAGCGAGGTACAACAGTCAAAATGTACCCATCACAACTTCATAACCGTCACCGACTCCCAGCAGTACGGGTGACAAAAGAGATTAAAGCCTACCTCCGCTCCTATTCACTAACAAGAAAGAATGATCCGCTAAAGAAGACGCCTTTTTCCACGTTATTACTACAAAATCAAAAAGGGCCACACTGAAAATGAGGGACATGCCCAGGGAGAATCCGTCCCTCATTAAAGGGAGTTCAGCTTGCCGTTGTCTCTTCCAAATGAGGCGTTTTTCAGGCTATCAGTAATATCTTTATCCACAGATGTCTCTACATGTTAACAAAGCTGCTGCTGGTGTTTCTCTACTGCTGGGGCCTTCATTTCTAAAATGACTGGCCATTCCTGGACCCCAGAATTGACTTACAAGCCAACAGGGAAATAAATTACGACCAAAATATCAATTTCAATTCCCTGTACTCTGCATTTTCTTTTATAAAACTGATGATCACGCTATTCATGATGCACATGTACATGCACACATACATGCAGAACTAAAGAGCCAAGCGTTTTCTTCTTTTCCAACAGGCTCTCCTGTTTTCTCCTGACTGCTCTCCCCTGATTAAAACAGCATAAAGAGTGTCATTTCCCTCAGCGCTCAGTGAAATGAATCAAAAAATATCCCCCAGGACGACACCTTTATTCCCCCTGTACAGGAAATAATCTGGCGTTTTCAGAGCTGATACGATTCAGAGCGAGACACCCGGTGATGTCTTGGCTCGGTCATGGATGCACACCAACAGAGCTGTTTTACCTCATTAAACAACAGACCTTTTTTTTCTCATATCTTAAGCAGCAGTCAAACACTGCTGTGCGGTTAGAAGTCTTTTAATTAACTCCAACCACTTTAGAGAAGAGTGTCTGATATATATTTTTTTACTAGTATAAGTTGTATAAAACGGGCTATAAAACAGCTGCTGGTGACACATTAAAAGGAAAAGATAAAAGTTTAATCTTTAACAATATTATATCATCCTATAAAACTCAATACGTGACAACGTGCTGTTATTTGTCTTTGTGTGTCCACTCCTGATTTAATCAACGACTTTCCATATTTTCATTAAACACTCTCAGTGAATAAGAATGTTTCTGAACATTTCAGCAGTGGAATAAGGTTGAAAAAACGGTGTGCATGCTAAAACAAGATGTTTAATGCTCAAGAAAAAGTCGATCTGATCCATAGCTGCATTACGTTATGTTCTATCTCGGCTATTGTCTGCAGAGAAACTGCCAATTCTGTGTCTGCTACAACAGCTGTATCAACAAGTCAACAACAAATTATTGTTTGTGCGTCGTGTACAAGCGTTTCCTGATAGACACCTTTTGTCTGAACCTTCCAGTTAAACACAAAGATCATGATTTGGATTATAATAAGTGCCTTGTTAAGGTTAGGGGACCTTCATCGTCATGGCTACAATGATAAAACATTAATATAAGCCTTAATATAATGTGAACAGGTGAGTTGTATATAAATTCACCCTCAGTACAGTTGTCATGAACGGGGAAATTAGCTACAGAGACCAAAACTGTTTTTTGTACCAGGCTGTAAACATGTTTATTTCTGCTGTGAAGTTGGACATTTGAACATGGGGACTTATGGAGACTGACTCACTTCTGGAGGCAGCCTCAAGTGGACGAGAAGAGGAACTGCAGTTTTAGGCACCACAGCCACTTTGTCCAACCTTGGCATTAACTCTTCTAACTACAACCTTTAAAATATGATAAATTCATTATTTTAGGATAATTCAGAGTGAAACATGTGCAGCATTATAACTTTTACTCACATGAATGCAGTAAAAAAACAACAAAAACATTGTTTGTCGGATGTAAACAGGAAATAAACATCTGTCTCCTTTAGTGTTGTTTTGTTCACCGATCAATCTACTGCACTGTTTTAGGGCTCTTGATGCCGTTGCTCTTCCTGGGAGGACAGACACCCCCCAGTGTGCTATTCTTAGCTGAGGCCTGGTGCATAAAGGGAGTGAGGATATCTTTGTCAGTGTTACACAACTAATCGTCATTGCATTGAATCTTTAAAAAAATTACCAATAAACCATCAATAAAGGCTGAAGTCATTCTTTAAGTGATTTGGCGTTTTAGGGTGGAAATTTCTATTGAGGATTGACCACCGAGACACAAACTGAGATCACATTTAACCGAATTTCACTCAATTAGGGCTTCATGATTAATCATATAATTACTGTGAATAATAAATTACATCTGGTGCCGGCGTGCTGAGCTTTTAGTGTCAGTTTTTTATTCAAGGCATCTTTTATTTATACTGTACATTTCTTCAAGTACCGTGTGAAACTGAAGCCTTTTCTTCTGACGACTTCAGTTCACCCTTTAGCAATCTTTTTGTTTTGACCTTTGGTCTGTCTGAGAGTGTGACAGGAGGGACTGTGTTGGCTCGGACTGTGGAAAACAAGGCCTTGTCACTACCCCCCACCACCACCACCTCCAGAGCTACAAGAAAGATAAGCAGTGAAAGACAAAAACTTTTGTGACAGAAAGAAAAACATCATGATCTCATAATGGAAAACCTCCAACGCTGTGAACTCTCAGATGTGTGTGAGGAGTTGGGATAGCAGGAGAAGAGAAGAAAACTAGCGCATGTCACTGATGTGTTTGAGAGAACGCTTTGAGGATGACTGTCTTTTATCTACGCCGAGCCGAGCTGACAACCAAGAACTTGAATTTTTTTTTTAAAGCAAGACGGCGGCAGCAGCAGTCATCTCCAGCCTCATACAAAAACCATGAGTACTGGAGCCCAAACCTTAGCAGTCTGCAGACCTATTTTTCTGATAAATGCTCTGAAGGTGTTGGATGTACAAGTGTGTGTAAGCTATGCTCTAAAAATGACATGTCGCTTCACAAATACCACACAACTGATCCAAAACAACATCTCAGATTCAGTTTCCACCATATAAAAGTCCTGAATGGTGATCATAGGGAAATAAGCGTTTTCCCCCCCTTTCCCAAACAACAGGCATTACACAGATTAACAGCCTTTGTTGAAACATACTATTACCACATAAGTCCCTGTCGAGAAGGACCAGATGTCAGATAATAGGCTGTGCAGAGTGAGGTAGGTGCTGGCCTCGAGCCATTGAACAAGTAAGAACAGCTTCTTCCATATAAACCTCTTCACTTTATGGACAGCTTGTTGTCTGGGTGGGCAACCCCCTCTTATATACAGCGAGTGCATGTCTTAAATATAGGTTTACACAGAGGATAAGTATATGTAACTCCAGCATATGGGTATAAATATCCATTCACCTTGTTAGATACAGCAAGGCCTGTCTATCCTTTAAAATGTACATGACAGAGGGTGAAAACAATGTGTTGCACTGTTCAACATGTTGCTGACAAAAACATGCATGTTACTGTGCAGAAAAGAGCAGCTAAGACTATCTCATTAAACACTGCTGGGGGGGGTTTATTGGCTAAGCAGGCTGGCTGGGCTTTGCCTTTGAGCAGAGGGAAGATATAAGCATTATAGGTTATAGATTGGCTGCTGCAAGAGCCTGGCACCCTCCAAACACACACATATATGTATCATTATTATAAATAAACTTTACAATGTGCACAAGAGCTGTAGAGAAAGGGTATGTTACCTTTCCGAGACTTGAAGCTTTGTTTTTTCTGCTCTGATTTGGCATCACATCCGTGCCTCCTCTGCTGCTGCTGCTGCTGCTGCTGCTGCCTCTGCTCCGGTAACCGAGTCTTGCTGCAGCGCTCCGTGCGGCTCCCTCAATCCAGATTCAGCACCCCCTCCTCCCGAGTCTGCACGTTTCCAACCGGGGTCCGAAATAGCTTCAGAGCGAGTGACACTGAAAATAACTGCACCGATCAAACAGCAGTCTGGATGCAGGAGACGAAGAGTCACAGTACAGCGACACCCGTTGGAGGAGGAGGAGGAGGAGGGGGTGAACAAGCTCGCTCCGGTCCTCCACCTCCTGCAGCAGGTAGTGGCAGCAGCGCCCCGGGGAGCTGACAGACTCCTCGGCTGGACAAACGTGCCAAGTGTCGGAGCCACTCACAAGTAAAGTGTGTGTGAGTGTGTGTGTCGGTGCCCAGTGCCACGCAGCTCCCGCAACATGGAGCGCTGACCTGCCGATCACAGGGTCAAGCCGGTTGAATCCATCAAATATGAGACTTCCGGTGTTAAATTTCAAAATAAAACATGTGCAATTTTTTTGCCACGCCTGGTGCAAAATGCGCAAAACAAACTCCAAATACAGCTTGAAAATGTGCATGAAAATACATCATTTATAATGTATTAGTGGTGGTCGCTGATCTTATTTGCGGTGTTTTATTTTGTCGCTTGACGCAGATGAACAGGCGGGCAGCAGCACAGGAACAAACATACAGTGGGGGGTGGGAGGCTTAATGCATTATTTATGATGAGAGAAGGCACTAATACCTAAATCATTCATAATTATTCAACAGAAACAAGGTCGATGCCAATCAAACTTCAATCCCTCTCCCCGGCAGATCATGGCGTCTGACATTCTGCAATGATAGATGGAGAAGAGGTTGTCCAGTGTCAGACATTATCCTGACCTCCTCCTCAGTCTGTCAATAAAATTACAGACCCATCAGCCAGAATTACAATCAGGGCTGCCGTATGGAGTCAGATGAACTACACGCGGTGCTTGCTTGTTGCTTATGAGCTAAACAGCCCTCAGCTGACTTTTTAAATGAATGCATGCATTTAATATATCATAGTTTGCTGATGGGGTGCAGAGAATGTACACTTTATATTGATTATACTTGTGGTTGTTGTTGTTATAAAGACTGCTGCTCATTGTATTTTTTCTTTATCTACTACAGCATTAGTGCTGATTCATACTCATTATTAAGTGGATGATAATGTGCTTATTTGGTATTAGCCGTAATCTACTTATCATGTGATTAATTCGCAACCAGTATTCCGATGCGCTTAACTGCACATGTTCACATATTATACAGTAGCCACTTCTTTTTCAGTTGGCACTGAGACATGGTTCACCCTTAAAAATAAAGGTTCAGGTCAGAACCTTCTTCATGGCAGTCCTTCAAATAACTACTTATTATCAAGTTCTTCCCAGAATTTAGTGTAAATAGTATTTGTAGTTTGTTAAAGTGCAATAAATGATCATTTACATTAAAATATTTAAAGGTCCAGTGTGTAGGATTTAGTTGCATTTAGTGGTGCTGCATTGCAGTCTCCTCACATCACCCTCGCCTTCTTAGTGTAAAGAAGAAACATCACTTTAAACGGCCGGTTTGTGCGGTCCGGCTCCAAGTGTAGATATAAAAGTTTCTAAGTCACAAAAACAAAAAGATTTTTATTTTCAGGTGATAATACATGCATGAAATCATAGTTATAAATATTAATTTCCATATCTGCCTGATTCTGAAAATAGAGGCCTCCCCGATCGAGTTACCGTAGTCAATAGTCAATAATTCTCCATGGAAGTGGACCCGGTCCCTCTGTAGATATACAGGGCCCATTCTAAGGTAACATAAACACACCAATTTATATTTAAACAGAGTTATGAATATGATATTTTACTCCTGTCAATAGATACCCTTAAACACACTGGACCTTTAAAGAACTCTCTTTTTTGCAATCAGTTCAGTTAAGGATAAAAAGGCTCTACTGTTAAATAAAACTACCTCTCTACATCTCTACTCTCATTTAAATCTAGTACTGTGTGTACTTCTATTAACTACCTAACCTTAGATATCCCTCACTAATGTTGGCAGAACTTGTTTCAGGTACTACGGACCATTTACATGGAATGAACTGCCCTTAAACTCGAGTCTTGGAGATTTTAAAGTTTTATTAGCTGATGTTTTTTTTGTGATTCTTGTAAATTCTTTGTTTACTGTGTCGTTTCTTTCTGTTGATTGTGTTTGTGTGAATGTTTCTTGTTCTCAGGTCTCTCTTCATTGAGGCTCTCTGATTAAATAAAGATAGAATAAATAAAATATTTAGTTCTCAAGCAAGTCTGATTTGTATATCTTCTACATCCTGTCAAGAAGCTGTATTAAAATCTGTTGGGTCTACTGAAACAATCAGCTAAATCTTCTTTTTCCTGGCAAACGAACAACCTTGTACAACATTTGGTAAATTTGTTGTTCACAGTGTAATATGTATATTTATTTCATATATATAGTTTTAGTTATTGTCCTGCCAGTAGGAGGAACATTCTCTCTGTTTGCTGTAACTCAGTTAAGTCTTAACAAGGTCCAGTGTGTAGGATTTAGTGACAGCTAGTGGTGAAGTTGCAAATCTTTCACACTGGACCTTTAAGAAATAAAGTAATCCTATCCTACATATTTGACAGGATTAAGACATGCCAACATCAGACATTGCAGCTTGTAAGTGACGTAACTGAAGATATCTTTCAGTTGGCAGACATAACAAAAACCCACCAAAGGGAAGGCCCCGGAAACTGGCTCTGCCGCAGGGTTCATGTTAGCTCGAGTTTGATGGACGAGATGGTCACGGATAGCCAACCTCTGAAAACACACATGCTTCCACTGGCACTGAATCAAATCCTGCCAGCGCTTCCTCTGTCTCTGTCTTCCCTCGTACTTTCCCCTCCGTCTAAATATAAAGAATGAAAAGAGTAAAGGTGAGTGTGCAGCCCACTCTGCCTTTAACTGACTGCAAGCTGAGGTAAGATTAATGGGGCCTAACTTAAGATTGCAGGGAGATCAGCAGAGTCGTGGGGAGCTAGAGAAGTAAGACAGTGACTCAATGGGAGCCTGGCTCTGGATCTTCTGCTAATCTACTGGAGCTCTCGCTCTCGGCACAGCTCTGTGTGATGGAAGTCAATGTCAGACTGGAAGATCACAGTCTCTGATTTATGATGGTGAGGAGGGAGCAGAGATCAAGACAGAAATTTGTGTTATGTTCTCAGCATGCGACCCACAAGGTGAAAATTATTCATAGGACGTACTTCTCACTCCACTACATTTATTTGATACCGTTGCAGATTCAGATTAAAAACACACATATCATGTGTTATTATTAGTACAGAGCTGCAACGTATCATCAATTAATTGTCAACTATTACATTAATCGGCAACTATTTTAAAAATCAATTAATAATTTTGAGTCATTTTTTTTTAAAGAAAATGTGTAAAATCTATTTTTTCTATTATAATATAATAATATGTTCTCGTTTCTTCAGACAGTAAACTGTATCTTTAGGTTGTGGACAAAACAAGAGATGTGAGGATGTCACCTTGGGCTTTGGGTCACGAGTCATCCACACAACTAATCGATTAATCAAGAAAATGATCGACAGATTGATTAATCATTAAAATAAAAGGTTAGTTGCAGCCCTATGGTAATAAGATATGACTTTATTGATCCTAGGGGGGGAATTTACAAGCTACCCAGATGTTTAAAGTAATTTCAATACTTTCAGCTGCAACATTAAAATGTATCAATAACTATAATCCAGTAATATGTGTGATTATTCTGCATAATGAGTACTTTTACTAATAAGAGAGTATTTTTACACTGTGGTATTTGAATTATTTGTACTCAAGTAAAAGATCAGAGTACTTCTTTCACCTCTGTGACATTATTTTTACTCTTTTGTGTGTTATCATAGCATAACCGCAGCTAACTGCTCCGAATCTAGCTATACAAACATACATACATAGCAACAGTAAGCATAGCAACCATTGCCGAGGAGGAGATATGCCAACTACCTACCTTTAAAAAAAAAAAAAAAAGGACTTTATTTTCCAGAATGACAAAATTAAAACAACATATCGTCGAAGGAAAAGTGTAAACTGAGGTTAGCTTATTTAAAAAAACGTCACGTGCACGTTTAGTACGCGGGAAATTTGAATGTAAACGTGTCAGTTTAAAAACGCACGTTAACGTTACGCGTCTCCATGGAAACGCGTCGTTTGGACAAAAACAGTGCAGGGTCAGTCAGCTTCACCTTCCTGAGAGTGACTTTCTTCAGCTTCAGCCATCTAAAGAGTGAGTACAGCTGCATATTTATGAATGATTAATAAGGAGTTATCATATGTATTCACTGTATTTGGCACTGATAGTAACATTAGAGTTATTTATCTTGTGTGCACAAGATAAAATGTAACTAAACTAAAGATGTTGAAATTCAAACTTCTTATTTGTCTTTTCACTGGGTTGTTCAGGTTGGTCAAGTGTCAGTCACATTAAGTGGAGAATCACAGTTTAGTTGCATTACAAAGTCTTTCATGTTGCTGCTGCAATAATACAATAAATAAACAATAATTTTTGATATTACATCTGTCAAGGAGTACAGTACATACAGTCATTGTAGCGTAGTGGCCTGCACTTTTTTAGTTTTACAGTTCGCATTAACAAAACCGACTGTGAATACTCGTGGCTCATATTTAAAACATCCTTCATATTGTGATATGACAATCGAGGTGGAAATAAAACTTGATTAGGTGGCTGTGTGCATCTGAAGCTGTTAAGAGATTATTTTCTTGTGCAGGGATAAAATACTATTACCTTTTGGGACTTGAGAGGCTCTGTAGTTTAACACTTTATATTTATATTTTGGTTTAAAACCCAACAACACCTGCTAGTCTGAGGTTGCAACATTACCTACCACATAGAGTCAATACACCTGACAATGGATACACCTGTCTCAGACACTGTAAACTATTTTGTGTTTCAGCTTCGTATCTCAAAAGATGGAGCGACAGGGTGCTCAGAAATCCTCAGCGATGTTAAATATGCCTAGGAGAAGAAGAAGAAGAAGGAGAGAACACAATTGGAGCCATCGGGTAAGTGGAAGTTGCATAACAATAACAGTTATGAGCTTATGGAAGTGGAATATACTCACAGCTTATTACCACAGTTCATTACAACAGCATCCAACGCCCTCGAGTAATACAGCTTTTTAAGAGAGTCTAACACTCCGAAACCTCTTCACTTGCCACCTGCAGTCGTCCCCCTGCAGCTCTGGGAAAAGTGCTTCGTCTGAGCCGAGGGGCTCAAGGAATAAAGGCTCCGTGTCCTGCCTTCAAGATATCTCCAGAGGAGCCCAGGGCACCCAGACTGAAGAGCTGGCACAGACTTCAAAGATTCCTGACAGAGTAAAGGCCCCTCTGGCATCCAGATGTAGGTTTTCTAGGATACATTTTGCGCTGCAGGTTATGGCAGGAGTGCATCCGGACAGTTTTTCTCACCACCTGGTGTTTAAGCTTTTATGCTTTTTCATAACATTAGCCATTTGATGCCGTGTTTTTATTGCAAGTTTTTTTTTTTTTGCATCTCCCCTTTTTTTCCAAGGTAATAATTGTCAGCGTCGCCGCAAGCGCAGGTCTGAGCGTGTGACGGACAGAGTATTAAATGGATCCACCCATGGGGAAGCAAGCAAGCAAACACAAAGCCAAGGCAACCTGAAGAGAAAGATGAAACACCTTTCCACCAAAACAAACGTTGACAGGATCACAGACGCCAAGCGTCCCTTCGGTGTTTTGGCTCTGCCCTCCCCGAAAGGTGCCACCGCCGCCCCACATCTTTCCACGTCGAATACATCGTCCTGGGAATCTGAAGAGAAAAAGACAGATGATGACCTATCAGACATCAGGCTTTACACACAAACACGCAGTAAAATTATCTCCTTTCTACGGACAATGTCTCCATTAAGCTCAGTCTCCACCCCCCGTATCCCGTCTCCCGAGTGTCTCAGTTTACAGTTAGGCACATCACAGTGTCCAGGCGGAGCACCTCTTTATCGTGATGGTCGTCTCCAGCAGCAAATAAGTCAACCTGAGAAAGAAAGAAGCATGCAAAGACGAGCGTCACCAACAAGCCCGGCCCTTACATTCAGGCCCAGCTACTGGCAGATCCGGTCTCCTGTGCCTGTCAAGTCACAGGAGAAGGAGAAGGAGAATAAGAAGGAGGAGGAGAAGGATGTTCAGACACCAGGAACCAGCATCATTTCCACACTCCAGTCTTCTGATCATGCCTGCGCTGCAAGTACCTCTGCACAGATTCATAATCCAAATGTGGACAAGAAAGTGCTCGTACACAGTCAAGAGCGTGAAGAAGACCCAGGAGGAGCTGCTGCCGCCGAATACACCCACCAGCATCTAAAAGACAGCAGCAAAGACATCGTATGCAGACCCAAACAAAGGTGATCATAAGACGATTCACTGCTTATCTGCGTGACTTTTTAATAATATACTGGCAAATTAAAAGTTCTCAAAGACATTATCCTGACTCAGATGTGTATAAAGGCATGGGGGTATAACATCTCTAATATAACAGCTGAATTGTGTCACCTCCTGCTCTCTGTAGGCCATCAGTTGACTTATCAAAAGAGGAGAACGTGTGTCGGATCTGTTACTGCAACGATAATTCACCAGAAAACCCGCTGGTGTCGCCCTGCCGGTGTAAGGGAAGCATGAAGTACATTCACCTTGAATGCCTGAAGAGATGGATCCTGGTAAAGCTGCAGTCGAGTGAGTAGAATTTCTTGGTGGTTCGATACTATTACATTGACAAGGGAGATATAATCCCAAAGTGGTCGACTGCATGTTTACTGTGTCCACTTTTACAGAGCGCCGGGCCCCGGTTGCCGGCTTGTGTGAAGTTTGTAGAAATATACTAATACTGGATGTGGCTACATTTGACTTGGCTCGGTTTTGCAGCGAAAATAAAAAAGAGAAAAAGGTAAACCGACGCAGAACAACCCAATTTTGTTTGACCTAATTAGTCAACGTATTTTCGCTCAGAATACATGATATATGATAAACAGAAGAACTTATTTTTGTATGAGAATTTTAAAGCAAGTGGTGTTGATTCTTTCCTCAGGGTGCACTGCGATCATTGTTTCGCTACATAGGGAGGAGATTCAGAAGAATGAGGGACTGGAGGAATCCCCGGCCGCCTGAGCCTTGATCTTCAGCTGAGCTCCATTTTGTAACATCTAATGTGAAATAAAATAAATGAGTATTATAATAAACCACCATGAATCTAACTTAAGTGAGCAGATCAATGTGAGAAGTAAGATTAAGCTCTGGTTTATAAAGTTCACTGTCATAACAAGGATCCAGTCGTCTCACTGAGGGGCAGAGTACACGTTCTGCAGCTATAAAGCATCTTTAATCATAAACAATAGTATAAAGAGTGTTCAGTGAGTGAGTGTTATCAGGACTCAAGTTGATGTTAGAGGGAAGCTGCCTCTAACAATGTGCATCAGTGTCACGTGAGCGTAATCGCTGATGCTCCTCCTTGAGATTCCTGTGATGTGACTCAGTTCTCCCACCATCTACAATGCATGAAAACACAACAGCAGTCTGTACGAAAGTGTCTGTGACAGATTAAATACACACTAACGTTAACTTAAAGGAGCTTTCATGCGGCTACATATTATGTGTACAGTTTAAAACACTGATAACAAGCGTTATAATAAGTCCTTCACCTGTTTCCATTCTCGGCCATAGAGGATGAACGAGGCCACAGCGATGACGCCAACACCAAGAAGCATGTAGTCTTCAGTCACTGTCACAAACTTCTCTCTGTTTGCAGAAAGTTAACTTAGCATTAAAGCAGCTATCATCAATAACTTTAATATTGACAACAGCCTTCCAGGGTGTTTCGAGCCATGAGAAACATGAGAAGCCAAAATAACGTGGACAGTTCCCAGCTGCTTGCAGTCTACCCAGCTGCCAATCCAGCAGCTTGTCTGCTTCACCATGACGGTGACCAGCTGTCACAAAAAAATGTGAAAATGTGGCTGAAAGAGGAATGTCATACCTCTGTTCCCCAGACGGGCTGACACTTTGAGTGGTGGTCGCTAACAAGGAGTCGAAGATGGCGGTCCTGTGCAGGCTGATGAACTGCAGAACGTAGTGGCACAGGTGATACAGGTGCTCCAGGGGGATGGATGGCCTGTTATGTGCTACGAAAGTTTAAAGTTAGTGCAGCCGTTCAATGAATATATATGTATGTATAAATTCACATAAGTTGCTCTGTGTTCAAATATGATCTTACCAAGCACCTCCAGCAGGATTTCCACATATGTCAGAGGGTTAGGTGGATTTAGTCTGAACTCAAGCCCCTTTAACACCATCAGCTCTGATTCCACAAGAGTCTGCTTGGAGACACTGTGCCCGAGTGAATGCAGAAAGCGTACAGCAGTGTTGTTGTCGATTATCTAGAGGAATATTTGGAAATTTGTAGGACATTATTATATTTCTAGTCACAGGGAATTGACAGTTATTCATCGCAGGACTGACATGACTGTGCAGAGACAGTTTGCTTGCAAGTTGCACGCAGGAGAAGATGATGAGGGGGAACTTCTTCTTCAGTTTGTCGAACAGAGCATCCTCCAAACTTCTCGGTGGATCAGCAGCCGCGCCTGGAGGTGAGGGTGCGGTCAACATATCTGTAAGGTGCCTGACCATGAATCTGGAGGAGAAAATGATTCCCATAAAGGCATGGCTGAGCTGATATAATGCAAGGTGTGGGAGGGAAAATGAAATGTGCTGCTACCTCCTTACCTTTGGAGTAATTCAACAGCGTGGTATCCAGTGAGTGGATCGAGTCTTAGCTCTTTAGTCATCAGGAAGATGTACTCTGAGTAACACCAGAGAGAGATGCAGGGCGTTAACAGCAGCAGAGAACAAAACAGAAAGAAGCTCCCCGAGAATAAATACTATAAACAAACAAAATACATTTGCAGAAAAGAGTTTGTGAGGTAGTAAATATGTTTGGGCAATCGTATCCAAAGTGACTCAAGCGAGAGATATCTCATGTCTTATTGTAAAAACTATAAAATGAAATATTCTGCAGATATTATTGCTTATTCATTGGCGTTTATGAGCTACTTGCGGTCATATCTTGAATCATTTATCAAGGTACAAATCGTCTTCTCGATGATGGGATAAAATAACACACAGGCCCTGATGATCCAACAAAGACAGGAAAAGGAAATCCATGATTTAATACTCTTTACTCTCTTTTCTTTGTACTTAGTTTTGAAATAACAGCTGAGAGCCGTGCAAGTTAAACATTTAACACTGAATCACAACCATGCTGCGTTCTCAACACCACCCACCAGCCAACGCCAGCCAAACTGTATCGTGACTGGACAGTTTTTCTATTGAAAGAAACTAAAGTGTGTTTTTGCAGGTGACAGAACTTCTACGTTTGTTTATCTAAATAAATAAATTATATTTTAGCTTCCGTGTGGACAAAAAGAAAGCATATGGATGTTCATTAGAAGTCATTAACACTGCTTTCCATCTGCTCCTCGTCACTGGCAGGGTTTGTCGGTGGAGGCGCTGACAGCTGCTCCTTTGAGGAGGTTATATGGAGATCTGGCCTCCATAATAACAGGCCTCACAATCCCAGGTGTGTGAGAGACCTCAGAGTGATGACAGGGTACAGTGAAGCTTAGCGGGCCATTCAAAGACCTGCTGATAAAATTATTAAAGCTATAGCAGGATGAAACAAATAATTACAGCATGAAAGCACAAAGTCTACTAATAAAATCACTGTTTATATACAGTACGCTAGCAGCAACAGATTATGTTTTAAAAATATAGACCACCAAGACTTCGTCAGCTGGTGTGATCTCGACCACCTTTCACATCAACGCCCGCATGACGAAGGAGACCAGACCACACCGGTGAACATCCAGGGAGTGGATATGGAGATTCTTGGAGAAACTTTCTATGACACTGTGGTGGTCTCTGCAGGGGAGTTGGAAGACTCAACAAACCGGTCAACAAGACTTGTACCACCATCATGACTGACTGACATTACAGCGACAGTTTACACATGAGGAGGTGATTTACCTACAGGAAGATTATTTTATTGTTGACTGCTGAATCCTGAATGAAACCAGTTCAAGAACAAGAGCTTTGATTGTTGGAAAACGGTTCTCCTGATTCCTGATTTCTCCCGTTTGGAGCCATGACTGCAGAGTTTTCGAACCAACTATTTTTGTACCTCTGCTTACGATCTGTTTGACACTTCTGAGCTCATGTATGAGAGAATGTGACAACGTATCAGGATATCGACACCAAATATTTCAGGAAACTTATTTTAAACTACATTCCAGGCGAACCCGTAGTTTTTCTTTAATGAGAAATCTTGTCGTGTTTCGATAGTGTAACATGTTTGAGTTCAGAAATGTATCCACATACCACTACAGGGAGGTCATAGGTCGTACCATAGTTTGAAAAACAGTACCGTAGAGAAAGTAGGGGATAGAAGAGGAAGTTAGCAAAGTTGACATCCATCATGAACAACTCCTTCGATCCAGCATGACTTTCTTCTGTATATTTATTTTATTTATAGTAGTGGAGTACAGCTGTAAAATCTCCAGGTTAAAAGGAAAATACTACATACTAATAGAGCTTTGTCACAGCAGCCAGTTATGAGGGTCAACAGGTGTTTCCAATGATACTTATTAAGCCTTAATAAGTAAATGGAATTTTTAAAGAAAGGTCTTTATAACGGCTATAACCGTCTGTTAGGGGGCTAAAATGTAAAATACAAACTGTTGCCGTTATATATCATTAGCTCTCTGTGGCATTAGTGAAGTTACTTACCCACCAGTCGTTCATCTTTAAAGTTCCCGCTGCATTTCGACAAACCGTCGAGCTTATCTTTGTTTCTTGTGTTGAGGTTAACCAGGAAATCTGTGAGCAGCTCAAACGGCGCTTCCCGAAACTTCAAACTTATACTTTCATTTGGAGGACTAAAGAAACGTTTCGCCATTTTACGCAAGATAAACTATTTACATTTGACCAGAAAATGAATTATAAAACCAAAAATATTATATATTCTCCGGAAGATGGCGCTATTCCCGCGCTTTTCTCAACGTCTCACCAACGTCTCAACGTACGGATGACGCATGACCGTTAAACCACCTCTGACTGCAGCAGTGATGGGAAGTTCGGTTCTTTTTATGGAGTCATGTCATTTGACTCACTAAAAAGAGTCGGCTCTTTCAGCTCCCAAACAGCTCTTCACTTTACTTCATTATACCTTTCACAATTCAGCCAAATTTAGCACTTATTTGACTTGTGATTTGTATGTGTACACATATATAATGTATATGTTCAATACATCCTTTGTACTGAAGTATTTAAAAGTAAAAATTACTAACTTGCTTGTAGAACAACTGCAACACAAAGCAGATAGAAACACCTATAAAACCTTTTTTTAAAAAAAAAAAGAACAGGTATTGAATGTTGGATGCACAGTACTCGTGTCTGTGAAGGTTGTTTGTGGATCCTGCTCAATACGACAGCTTGGCTTTGCAAAATTCTACATTCTGCCTTTGTGTTTTCAATTTTTTTTTAAAAAATGGGTCCAAGTGCTGCTTCTTTTTCGGCTCATGTACCAAAGCCAATACCAAGTAAATAAGGGGCCAGTATTGCCGATACCAATACCGATCCTTTTTTTTTTTTTTTTTTTTTAAACCAGTTTATTTACTTTAGTGTAGGGGAGAGCAATGCATCATAATTTATGAAGTGAATGCATCATCAATATGCAAATTTGGAATGCAAATATAATACGAATGTTCCTTAACACAAAAAGTATTGATCAATACTGATAGTAACGTTGGTATCAATACTATCGATATTTTAGATCGATCCGCCGACCACTAGTTTCCAGTCCTGACTGAGCTTATGCAGCTGCCATGTGGCGAGGGAAATGTACTCCGAATCACTCACTGAGATTACTCCCGAGTCATATATAAAAGATTAGTTCAAATTGAACGACACGTTAACGAACGACACACCCACTACTCTGACTGCAGACTAGTGATGGGAATTTCGGCTCTTTTTGGAGAGCCGGTTCTTTTGG